>NW_006297890.1:503761-558218 GCF_000327345.1 Myotis davidii
TCCGCACTTGAGTATTTCACTTCAGCACTGCGCCTCCTCTGAGTCTGGGTATGATATTCTCTTTCCTCCTAGTTATAGAATTTCCACTCAGCCAGCCTCCCTGTGGTTCTGGATGATGTCTGTTCCGTCTTTTAGGTGTAATTTGAATTGGTTGTTCGAGGCAGCAATCTCTGGCGTTAACCTATGCCGCCATCTTGGTTTCTTGATAGTTCTTTTCTTTCAGATTCTGAGAAATGCTGTGCCACTTACTTCTGGCCTCTTATTCAAATGAGAAGTGCATTGTCATTTGAGTTGGTACTCCTTCATAAGTAATGTGTCACATTTCCCTGGCTGCTTTCAAGTGTGTGTGTGTGTGTGTATGAGTGTGTGAGTGTGTGAGTTTAATCTTCACCTGAGGATATTTTTTCCATTGATTTCTAGAGAGAGTGGAAGGGAGGTAGGAGAGGGAGAGAGAAACATCATGTGAGAGTGGCATCTAAACTGGTTGCCTCCTGCACATTCCCCGATAGAAGGGGGCCTGCAACTAAGGTATGTGCCCTTGAGCAGGAATTGAACCTGCAAATCTTTGGTTAGTGGTCTGATGCTCTAACTACTTATCCAAACCAGCCATGGCTGTGTGTACTTTTACTTTAGTTTTCAGAAGTTTAATTATAATATCTCTTGGTGTGGATTTCTTTAATTTGTCGTTTTGGGAGTTTGCTCAGCTTCTTGAATCTGTAGGGTTATGTCCATCACCAAATTTGGAGAGTTTTCAGCCATTATTTCTTTGTTTGCATAAATTTTCACTTCGACTCTTTCTTCTCCTGCTGGGACTTTTAGTATGAATGTTAACTCTTTTGTTATTGTCCCACAGATCCCTGAAGCTCTATTAATTTTTTTTAGTCACTTTCTCTCTATTGTTCAGATTGGGTAAATTCTATTGATCTGTTCTCAAGTTCATTGGTTCTTTCCTCTGTCATCTCCACTCTGCTATTGAGCCCATCCAGTCAGTTATTTCTTTTGGTTATTATACTTTCCAGTTTTAAATTTTTCATTTTTAGTAACTTCTATTTATTTGCGGAGATATCCTAGTGCTTCATTTATTTCAAGGATAATTATAATTGCTTGTTGAAACACGTTTATGATGGCTGCTTTAAAAACCTTGCCAGGTAATTCTAATATCTGATTCATTCTTGTGTATTTTAGAGGAAAACAATATTTAAGTAATGAAGAATCATCATTTACTTCAATTTTTCAGGTCCACTTACTATGTGCTATAGGTTGTGCTGACTGCTTTATATGGATTATCTCATTTAATACAAACCACAACTTATCAGGTACTGTATAAGGTAGGAGAGGCTATCTATGCTGCAGTAACAAACAGGTCCAAAATTGTAGTGGTTTAACATATCATAGATTTATTTCTGAGTAGATTCAGTGGTGCAGGGAGAGGAAATTGTGGTATCAATAATACAGAAATGTCATCATTTTTCTATTATGTAGGGTGTTTCCTGTTTATGTATGGACCAGTGTGCTGTGGAGTACTTGGTGGTCATACAGCTGGAAACTGAAGCAGCTCTGTTTCATGGAGATATGTACTTTTTAAAGCCCTGCTTACTTTGACTAGGCTCTTGGTATATTATTATTTAGAAGTATATTTCACGTTTTTTTAAAAGAGTTTAATATGTTGTACAAAGAAGTTTGCAGTAGAAGCATCAAATTGTTAGCCTAACATTTCAAGATTGAACTTGTGCAGCAAAGAGAAGAATAAAAGGGGAAAAACCATTAGGCTAAGGAGGGGTGGTAAGGAAGTAGAGGAGTGTACTTAATGGAAATCAATTTGTAATACGGTCTGCTTTGTACCAGGTATGGGTTCCAGTGACTTTTTGTTGTTTGTGAAAGCAGCTGAATAGTTAAACTAAGGATTATTCTGTTTATAGTGTGTTCCTTTGTAACAAAGATTGCATATAAATGATATCACCCCTTGCCTGAGCCATGGCATGTAATGACAGAGAGTTAATTAGTGCCACCTCTGTCTTTACAACTTTTGTTATCATTATTAACAAACATAGTCCCTAAATAGATGTCCATTCAGATCTGGCTTAGTTCTTGCAAATATCACAATTAGGAGGCCTTGAACATGTTACACATATTAACTGTGGACTGACAAGTAGCTATTTAAAATAAACCAACATGCAATTTTTATTGACTGAGAAACTAATATTAAAATAAAATGCAACTCCTAGATGTATCAGCCACATGGAGAGTTCTTTTTCAGATTTGTTAAAATAAAAATCAGTCATGAAAAATCAGGAGATAGATTTTTTTTTAAAGTCAGGAAATGCATCACACAAAAGTTATTTATTTATTTTACCTGGTGAGTAGAACATTGTGAATAATTTATTAAAATATAAATTGATTCTTTACATGTATTAATTATAATAAACAAATTTATAGTAACTAAAATGGTAATGCACCTTGTTATGAGATTGATTGCTGAGAAAAATGAAGCATGGGATTATAATAGATCCAAATTGCCTTTGAATTTAAAATTTGCTCTTTCGTTTAATGAGCTATTAATATTAACAGGTTCTGCTGACTATTGCATCATTCATACAGGCATGGATAAACATTCCCTTTGAAGCATATATTATAAAAATTATGTTTGGAAACTTAGTAGAAACTTTCTGGATGCAAATACAGATTGTGAACCTATATTTCTGCCACTTGTTAGAGATCGGAAAGATAAACATGACTCTAGCGTAATATATCTTTGAACAGAATTTATAATTTCACTACCTAGGAGAAAAATTATTTTAGGCAGTCCAAAATAGACTGGCTGATCATTATATTCAGTTAGCAAATATTTATTGAGTACTTTTGTTTTCTGGGTTCTAACATACACCAGTATTTGATAAAGGAGAGAGACAGTAAGTAAAAACATATATATCAGGTGGTAATAAACACTGAAGATAAAAAAGATAACATTGGGCTGAAACTGGTTTGGCTCAGTGGATAGAGCGTCGGCCTGCGGACTAAAAGGTCCCAGGTTCGATTCCGGTCAAGGGCATGTACCTGGGGTGCAGGCACATCCCCAGTAGGAGGTGTGTAGGAGGCAGCTGATCGATGTTTCTCTCTCATTGATGTTTCTAACTCTCTATCTCTCTCCCTTCCTCTCTGTAAAAAAATCAATAAAATATATTTTAAAAAAAGATAACATTGGTAAGAGGACTGTGGCACGGACTGAGGTGTTGATTTATCTTGGTCAGGAAAGGCATCTCTAAGGAGATGAAGTGTGAGTAAATACCTGGGGGAAAGGTCTTGTAGGTAAAAGCAAGAGCAAATGCAGTCTGGTCAGGTGGGGTCATGCTAGACATCTTCAAGGATGTGAGTGGGGCTGGAGCTGTGTGGTAGCAAATGAAGTAATGAGTGGCCAAGAACATAGAGCCTGTAAGTCAATATATGGACTTTGGTTTTTACTGTAAGATGGGAAGCCATTGGAGAGTCATTGTTGTTTTTGTTAATATATTTTTTTAATTTCAGAGAGGAAGGGAGAGGGAGAGAGAAATAGAAACATCAGTGATGAGAATCATTGATTGGCTGCTTCCTGCATGCCCCACACTGGGGATCAAGCCCACAACCCAGGCATGCGCCCTGACCAGGAATCGAACCATGACCTCCTGGTTCATAGATGGATGCTCAACCACTGAGCCACCACAGCCTGGCAGGAGAGTCATTGTTTTTTAATCAATCAATCAAATTTTATTGTTGAAAGTATTACAGATATTCCCCTTATTTCCCCCATTGACCTCACCCTGCCCATGCTCCCCACCAGGCCTCCACTACACATTATTGTCTGTGTCCATGGGTTATGCGTGTACGTTCTCTGGTTAATCTCTCCTTCACTCTCCTTGCCTTCCCTCTGAGATTCATCATTCTGTTCAATGCTTTTTTTTGTCTCTGGATCTATTTTGTTCATCAGTTTATTTTATTAATTAGATTCCACATATGAGTGAGATCATGTAATTCTTGTCTTTCTCTGACTGGCTTATTTCGCTTAGTATAATACTCTCCGGGTCCCTCCATGCCGTCTCAAAGTGTAAGAGATCCTTCTTTATACAGCTGCATAGTATTTAATGTTGTAAATGTACCACATCTTTCTTATCCACTCATCTACTGAGCTATTTCTTATCCACTCATCTGGGCTATTTCCAGATCTTAGCTGTTGTAAATAGCACTGCTATGAACATAGGAGTGTATCTATTCTTTGTGAATGGTGTTTTAGGATTCTTAGGATGTATTCCTAGAAGTGGAATAACTGGGTCAAATGGCAGTTACATTTTTAGTTTTGTGAGGAAACTCCATACTGTTTTCCACAGTGGTTGTACCAGTCTGCATTCCCACCAGCAGTGTACTAAGGTTCCCTTTTCTCCATATCCTTGCCAGCATTTGTCATTCGTTGGTTTGCTGATGGTTGCCATTCTGGTGGGTATGAGGTGATATCTCATTGTCGTTTTAATTTGCATCTCTCTGATGATTAGTGACTTTGAGCATTTTTTCATATGTCCCTTGGACATCAGTAAGTCCACTTTGGAAAATGTCTCTTTAGATCCTTTGCCCATTTTTTAATTGGATTATTTGTTTTCCTTTTGTTAAGTTGTTTAAGTTCCTTATATATTTTGGAAATTAACTACTTAGCAGTTGTATCATTGGCAAATATGTTCTGGGCTCCCTTTTCATTTTCTTGATGGTTTCTTTTGCTGTGCAGAAGCTTTGTTTTAGTAAGATTATTCTAGATGCTGCTTGAAAAAATTCTGGGGTAGTGGTGTGTAGCAAGTAGGAAGCAGCAAGATTAGCTATGAGGCTTTGGGAACTCTTATTAGAGGCGAAAAAGGACTTAGGGTATTTTTGAAGTAGAGCCAGATATTTGCTGACTAGGATTTGCAGGTGTAAGTGAAAGAGGAGTCAGGTTGAACAACTAGATAGGTAGATTATTCCAGGGGACAATAAATGCACAGTCCATTAGGCAGTAAAGAGATTAGTGAGTTCAAGAAACAAAAGGAGTCCAGAGAAGATGGAGTGTAATGGTCTAGAGTAGTGGTTGGCAAACTCATTAGTCAACAGAGCCAAATATCAACAGTACGATTGAAATTTCTTTTGGGAGCCAAATTTTTAAAACTTAAACTATATATAAACTACATTGTGATTAACTTAATTAGGGTACTCCTAAGGCTTAGGAAGAGCCACACTCAAGGGGCCAAAAAGCCGCATGTGGCTAGAGAGCCGCAGATTGCTGACCACGGTCCTAGACCATCGATAATGCACTGACCAGCTGTTACGGGCTGTGGTCTCTGCTGGTAGAAGAAGGATGTAGACCAGAGGCCCTCAAACTTTTTAAACAGGGGGCCAGTTCACTGTCCCTCAGACATTCCACACATGCGCACTGCGGGCCCGGGACAGTCGGCTGCTAAGCAGGACAGGCAGCGGCGGCAAAACCACCCACGGGCCGGATAAATGTTTTCGGCGGGCCGCATGTGGCCCGCGGGCTGTAGTTTGAGGACCCCTGATGTAGACAGTTGGTGGCCAGGGCTGGAAGCCTTGGTGTGGAGAAACAATGGCCCATGGTCACCTCCTGTTGGAGGACAAGTTCTAAGGGGTGAGGAGGGTGTCTGCTTGGTCTAGAGGAGCAGGCTCCAAGTCGTGGACATGGAGGCCTGGTGGGATTGCTGCAAGCATCTTTCTGCCTTTTGGTCAGGTACTTTATGTTTTCATCAAACAGGTCAACGTGTGTCATGAATTCTAATTCATATTAAAGAGAAGTATTAGCTTTCCCCTTGATTTTGATCATCATTTATCTTAATTTTTAATGTTATTGTAGGTTTTTATCTTCATAGAGACTTTTGATAAGCTGTCAGAGACTTTGATGGGGTAGCTAGTAGGGTGCTCCTTTGCAATCTCCTCTAAAATATAAGATAATCCCAATCCTTTTTATATAAGAATAAACATATATTATAAATAAATGTAATTTTCATGAAAATTTAGTTGGCAGGACCTTTTTGCTACTGTTGGTAGATGGTGATACAGCTTCATTTCTATATATTTGTCTATAATTATAATTTATACTGTTTCAGAATAGCCACCCTGTCTGTAAATTAATACATAGCTTAGATGATCTCTGAGGTTCCTTTTGGCTGATAGTGTATGATTTGGCTTTTCCTGTCTGGAAATCTCAACGAGAATGTCTTAAAAAAGCTTCTTTCTAAAGTCAGTCTGCTGTTACAACATACTTTTGTTTTCACTGTTCTTTATTAGGTACCTACAGTCACGCTAGCTGCATGACTGTACACACAGTTTTGGTAGGTGAAGTCCAGAACAATGAAAAGGCATAAACCCTGCTTCTAAGGAGGGAAGAAAGGAAAAGAGGGTTATGTTGGCTTTAGTGGTGGGAATTGTCCACCTGAATGTCATATCTTGAAGATTGGTAAGGTTATTCCATGTGGCTGGAAAGAAATGAAAAGCTTATTTGCTTTTTTCATTTTTGGTCCTCCTCTATATATTCTTATCGCTTTCCCAATATAAAGTAAATGATGGGATTTGAACCTGTTTATGGTGTTTGGCTTAGGGCATGAGAACTTTCACCTTATTTTTTTCCTTCTTCACTTGAACATGAAATTCTGATACTACAGGGCAAAGGAGAGGCCAGGGTTTATGAAGACTGCATATCTTGTGAATCTTAAGAAGAGCTCTTCAATTATTAGAGGCTCAATTTTTTTCTCACTTTTCCAGAGTGCTATGAAAAGGAAAGCAGCTTTCAGAGATAAGAATCTTAGTTCAGTAAACACAAAGTTTTGAAGAGGATGTTGAACAATGGCTTTAAAATATTACTTATTTTTGTCATATACTTATTTTTTTAATATATATTTTTATTGATTTTAGAGAGGAAGGGAGAGGGAGAGGAGATAGAAACATCAATGATGAGAGAGAATCATTGATTGGCTGCCACCTGCGTGCCCCAGTCGGCAACCCGGGCATGTGCCCTTGACCAGAATCGAACCTGGGACCCTAGCCAAACCAGCTAGGGTTGTCATATACTTATTTCTGTAGTAAATATAATACATGTTTATTTTGGAAAATTTAGAGAATATTGGTAACAGCTCATTAGGGATTTTTCTTTTCTGTTTCTGGAATGATGACAGCAGCCCTGTGATATAGGTCCCATTATCACTTCCATTCTATAGATGAAGAGACTGAAGCACAGGAAGGTTGCTGTTTTGGTGGCTAGTATTCTGCTCTCCTTTTCCCCATGTGTGTGTGAATTTCTTCAATAAAATTTGGATCATGCAAAGCAGATTTTATGACCTATTTTTTTCACCTAATACAATGTTTTGAGAACATTTCTCTTCGTTATTAGTCTTTAAAAATAGATTTTAATGTTTATACAATAATCTTTTGAAATTTATTTAACCCAGGATTTCTCAACCTTAACATTATTGGCCAAATAATTTTTTGTTCTGGGAGATTGTCCTGTACATTTTAGGATGTTTAGCATCATCCCTGGCCTCTACCCACTAGATACCAATAGCACCATCTCCTCCCACTCCGATGTGATAACAAAAGTGTCCTAGACATTGCCAAATAAATAAATGTCCTAGGAGCACAGAATCACCTCCTGTTGAAGACAACTTATTTAACCATATGCGATTTACATTTTTATACAGTATCTCTCATCATAGTACTTTTTTTCTGGAAAGGCTCAAGATTGGTATAGCACAGTGATGGCAAACCTTTTGAGCTCGGCGTGTCAGCATTTTGAAAAACCCTAACTTAACTCTGGTGCCGTGTCACATATAGAAATTTTTTGATATTTGCAACCATAGTAAAACAAAGATTTGTATTTTTGATATTTGTTTTATATATTTAAATGCCATTTAACAAAGAAAAATCAACCAAAAAAATGAGTTCACGTGTCACCTCTGACACGCATGTCATAGGTTCGCCATCACTGGTATAGCATATTTGAAGATGTTCTGTATTGTCCATGTACATTTATTGATACCATTATAGTTTCATATAAATGCATAATTATATATGATTTATACAATGATATGCAGTTTTTTGAGCATTTATGTTAGTTTGTTGATAATATATAGTGAATAGATCTCTTAAAAATTTTGTAGTTGTGTTTTTGAGACTCAAATTGTATGCTTTGATTGACTTACAGTATAATTTCAGTTATGCTTTAAAAAAAAAGTCTTGTATTTGACACCAACTGTGTTTTGTTTTGTTTTTTTGTTCTCTATCTTTTCTGGTAGTAATAAAAATAAATATTTTAATATAGGCTATGATTTATGAAGAGAGTATTATTTAAAATGTAAATTTTCTAAAATGTAAATGTTCTGATATTAGATTTTGATAGCTTTTTTTGTATCTTAAACTTAGAAGGTTGACTTACCAGTTTTGAATATTTCAATTCTCCTTAAGGTAATTAGAATCCTATAGAGAACGTTCTAGAGGAAAGACTTTATTTTATACCTTTCTATTGATGGTTGATTATTAATTTGCTTTTTATTAATACTTGCTTTTTCAGTGTGGAAGTTTAAATTGCATTTTTTAACAAGAATTTTTTTTTGAGTATGTGAGTGTTCCCTATTATGTCTAACTTTAAAACACTGGATATTTATTAAAAGGATTTGTCCCTGGTCAGATGTAGTTTATGGACTGAGACCAAGGAAACCAGTCAATCACCTTATTAAAGTTCCTAGAGGGTCAGCTGAGATTTTTCTCAGAGGTGAAGCTGGGTGGGATAAAGGCCATCTCCAGAGAGTGAGATTGTGAATTGTCTAGGAGTGCGCAACTGGTGGTATTTTTCACTAACTTCACTTGGACTTTGTATCTTACCTCTCCTCTTCAGTCTATCTATTGCAATTTTATTTTGTGGGGTGGAAAAAATAAAACAAGATAAAACTGGATTTTAATAAATAGTATCCAGAAATAAAATTTTAAGTTCTGTATATTAATAGTAACAACAGAAACGGTAGTGATCTTTCTGTTAACCTCCAGAATTCACGTAACACACATTTAAAAAATAAAATAAAATCCAAGTCTTCATTTGGACTGTAGTGGTTTATAAAATGTACCAGTGTGTGAAGATATGGATAAAATTTAAACAGCATGAAAAGTTGGTTGACACACCAAAAAATTTCTTATGCCCAAGTTTGAAATTATCAGGTCAAAAGGGCTGTATTCTCATTGGTATCTATGTTAGGTGACAGGACTCCCACCATGCAAATTTACCTTTAATGTTAGTAATAAAATAAGAGGCTTGCCTTAATTCGTTATCCCAAAAGTTGTCTCTTTTTTTTTTTGCTTTTAAGTTCAAAATTTAGTAAGAATGACTGTGATATGAAATTTATTTTTGGAGTGTTTTAGAATCCTGTACAGTGGTTTAAAGGACTTGTCTTGAATTAAAAGTGCTATCCACTGAGTGAAAATCCATGTTAGTTGAAGAATTGATTCTTTTTAAAGGAAAGCTGCAAATTTTTCTTGTATGGGTAAATGTCACTCTCTTCATACCTCTGCTTTGCTGCATTTCAGGACTTGTACTATTCCACTAGGTTGTCATAGAAACGCAGTTAACTGTCATCTCAACACACTGTTGATGGTTTTATTTGTAGGTTTGCCTGGTTATGAAAATTTCACAAAAATTTTGATTTGCTTTTTATTAACACTGGATGGTTTTCCTTAGAAGTTCAAGTTGTACAGAAGCCTTTTTGGTGTTTAAATTTTTAAAAAAGTGAAACTCTATATTAAATCTGCTTGATTTTTTAAAAAATTGTTTTTTATTTAGAATGTGATATATAGTCTGCAGCAGTAGAATAACCTCTGTGAATTGTATTTTTGAATCACTTTCCATTTTCTTTGTTTACAGCAAGCAGAAAAAAAAAAACTTAAAAATTCGCCGTTAGCTTGCTTTTAGCTTAACATAAAAGATACCTGTCAGAAAAGTGTGAAATGCTACATCAAGTGCCTAATATTGTAGTTTTCATTTTATTTATGGTTTTTGAAGCCTGGCACGAATGCTCCAGTGAACTGTGTTGTGAAAGTATTTATTTTTATATATTTATGTGAGAGGAATTATTTAGTTTTCACTTATAAATAAGACAGGCAAACCTTATTTACAGTAACTTTATCTAATGGTCCGTGGATGAGTGCTTTTATGCAAAATAGTCTAGAGGCTAGAATTAACTTTTCACGTTGGATGCACATTTGATGTCCAGACTTGAGCAACATGTGGCATCTTATTACAAAGACTACCATTCAGGATTCAATTTGTATTTAACACATTTACTTCAGAATGCACACATCATTTTTGCCACATTTTATGTTAACTTTGTAATGATTTCTGTTTCTTGCTTGTGAGTACATACGTAGAAGTGTTTACTTGTGGCTTTGTTTGTGATTTTCCTTTTTCTAGGTTCTTTATACTTGGTTAATGAGCTATTTCATATTTTATTTTAATAACAGGTCACTTCTTGACATGCAACAGCTCCTTGGGTTGGGTTGATTATCATTAGTTACTTTTTAAAAGAAGTATTGGTCTTTTAGAAAACTGTGCTTATTATATGTCCATTTGTTGCTATTAGTTCTTAAAGTTATTCTTGCAAATAGTAATTAACATTGTCTTTGATTTTAACACTGTTACTAAATAAACAACTAATAGTCTGTATATACTTGGGGAAGAAAATTTGACAGCTCATCATATGCGTGGAATGCTGATTTCTTAAAACCAGGTTTATTGCTTTTAAAATATAATCGCTGCTCTGTAGCTAGGCCACACGATGGCCTCCGATGATCCTCACCTCCTATTCCTGCGCGTGTGTCCTCCCTTCCCACTCTGAATCATGACTGACCTGTATGATCAGTAGAATACTGCTGAAGTGTCAGTGCACGACCTCTGAGGCCAGGCCGTATGCAGCACTGAAGCTCAGTTTGCTTTCTCTTGGATCACTTACTCTGGGGGAAGTCACCTTTCATATCCTGAGGAGAGGTCCACGAGACAAGGAACTATAAAGTCTCCTGCCAACAGCTAGCACCAGCTTGTCAACCGTTTGAGTGAGTCATCCTGGAAGCAGATACTCTCACTCCATTTTAACCTTCAGATGGTCGCAACCTAAGCTGAGATCTTACCTGCAGTCCATGAGTAGATTATTTTTGTGAACTTCTGATTTGTCCAGCTTTATCCTATCACAAGTACTGATATATGCACATTGTTTGGTTTCTCATTACATACCAATGCAGTAAAGTAAAATATTTTTCAGAATCACTGTCGTAATTTTTATACCTATCCTTGATTTATTAATTAATGGCCATTGTAGTCATTAGAGATTTCCTAACTTAACTATGAGGATTAAGGATATCTTGTGATGCTGTTTCAACACTGAGGTTAAACATATAAAGTTAGTAATATTACCTATAAATGATTAAGAAATTTATTTTATTGTGTTATTGTTAATTCTCACCTGAGGGGATTTATTTATTTAAATATATTTTTATTGATTTTTAGAGAGGAAGGCGGGGAGAGAGAGAGAGAGAGAGAGAGAAGCACCAGTGAGAGAGAAACATTGATGGGCTGCCCCCTGTAGGTCCCTACCAGGGATTGAGCCTACAACCCGGGCATGTGCCTTGACTGGGAATCAAACCAGTGACCTCTTAGTTCATGGGTTGACACTCAACCACTAAGCCACCAGCCACGGCTGATTAAGAAATTTTAATGCATATGTAGGTTTATTTATATAAGAGTAAACAAATATTTCCTAACATAAACGAAATAAGTAATGATTGTTCATGGACTACCAGTTATTTAAAAGGAATGTTAAAATATTTTTTATCTGAAGGTGAAGAATACATTTTGCTTTATATAAAACTTACAATTTTCTTTGATTTAGTTTTTGTGGTTATGTCTTCTAATTAAGATATTCTCAAATCGGACAAAAATATTAATATTTTTGAAATATAATAATGTCCTTTAGAGGTTTATTATATTCCTATCTTACTGCTGTGAGTTTTTATGACCGCGAGGTCATAATGACATGTATTTTGCCGACTCAGTTTCTATGGCATATGTCTGCCGAGTGGTCAGACAGTTTTGTATTTAATATGCCACAGTTGATTACTATTAACAGTAAGTGTGTGTAATCCTGTTTTCACTTTTGAAGTTATTCTACCAAAATAACTTATAGTTCATTGTAGCAGTTGATACACCTCGTTGGAAAAGTGAAACATGAAGATCTTACCTTTCATTATGGTTGTAGTTATTGATAATCATTGAGGGAACCATCTCTGGGCCCCCCTTAAGAAATATGTTTTGAGTCTTGGACAGTATCAGATAAATCCATGGCAATGGTCATTTTCTCTGCTTTCTGTGCAGGAAGAAGAGAGTGAAGAGGAACCCAAACTTAAGTATGAAAGGCTTTCCAATGGAGTAACTGAAATCCTTCAGAAGGATGCCGCTAGCTGCATGACGGTCCATGACAAGGTAAGGTAGCCCTGGCCTGCGGACTGAAGGGCCCCGGGTTCAATTCTGGTCTAGGGCATATGCCTGAGTTGCCAGCTCAATCCCTCGTAAGGGGCATGCAGGATGCAGCCAATCAATGATTCTGTCTGATCATTGATGTTTCTATTTCTCTCTCCCTTACTTCCTCTCTGAAATCAATAAAAATATATTTAAAAAGAAAACAAACAAAAAAATCAACAAAAAACATAAAAAGTCCAGTGAAAGCAGTTCTGTTAGGGGAATGTTCAAAAGGATTGGGTGCACAATCTGATACTTTATAAAATGAATCAAGTTTCTGTAATTAAACCTGGAAGGGGCTAACAAAGCTATATTTATTCTTTGCTTATCCTGGATTGGAGGTGCTGACAGGATTAAAAAAAAATTCAATAGCTACAAATTTTAATGACTGGAAAGTTAGTCACATTTAAAGGACTTGTATTTACATTTGTGATTTATGGCCAATTTTGCCTTTTTTTGTGTGTTGTATTTTAAGTAGTCAAAAGCATTAGCAAATGTATGTATGACTCATCAATAATTTTCATAGTTAAATAAATTTTTGAAGACCTCTCCAATTGGCTTATCAACTTGGATTATTTTAGGCACATAAAGTTATTTCTAAAAGAGAACAGCAGTGAATTATCTAATTTAAATGATTAAATGTTTTTGTAAACAAAAGGTAGCTTATCATGAAAATCACTCCTCCCCCTCCTCCCCAATATTCTAAAGTAATTATAGTTTTTAGGTTAAGCTATAAAATAAAAATAATTATTTTATGTTTCAGATCTTAACTATTAAATGGATTAAACTAGTAATGAATAAAATAAGAAAAAGGGAAGGAATTAATCTTTGGCTAAAGTATCCTACATAGAACCTTTAAAACTAATAAAATAAAATATAATTGGAAGTTCAAATATGGCCTTCACAGAGATGCCAGAGAATGACCTAGTAGTAAAGCGTTTTAAGGCTCCAACCGACCTTAGTTTCCTAACAAACTAAATACAGTATTTATGAGGAAGTAGTACTTCAGAGTACTTGGGTATAGTGAGGTGGAGTACTGTTTGGTTTTAGTTAGTATTGTATGGTTTTTAAATTCAAATATGGTCAGTGTCACTGTAGAGAAAAATATTACAACCATCTGAGTCCTCTGTTTCAGATTAGAATGTTCTTTTGTTTTGGAGAAAATATCCTGGTTTTGTTTCTATATGCAACTAATTTCCCCCCAGAATTACCTCTTGGCCCTTCCCTCTCCAGGGCCCAGGCATCCTCTTCTCACCAGGCTTGCTGTCTGCCCTGGATGAGTAATCGGCATGGCACCTGGTGCATTCAGGCGGCCTGTGCAGTGGAATCGTCATACCTAGTTATGTCTGCACATCTGATGTTTTATTAACCAGTATTGATTTTTTCACCCAGGGGACTTTTTTCTTCTTTAAAAAAGGCAACCTTGCAGGAGTGAAAGGCATTGCTGGGGATGAATTTCTAATGAACCCCTTCTTTTCCCTTTTTGTGACTCCTCTTTAAGGTAGCTTCATATTTTAAGTGCCTGAACTGAAATTTCATTTTAAGCAATTCCATTTTGATAAATCTTTTTAAATCTTGATTTTCTATAAGGTTATTTTTTTAAAGATTGTGCTGCTTGACTGAAATGCTTAGTAGTGCCTATAAATTTGAACATTTCATTATAGGTTGCAATGAAGCATGCTTACATGCAATGAAATGGGGAATTTGGAACTATTTGAGTAGTATGTAAGGAAATAAAAAGGGAGAAAAATCTCATGTCATATTTTAGGTAGTCCTAAAGTTTCTTCTGGTTTATTTAGGTTAGTGCAGATTAAAGGAACAATGGAAGTTATGAACTAGTTTCATATCATAAGATGAATGTGGAGCTCAGCAGTTATTTTGTGACAGAAAAAGATTTTTTTGTATTAGAATGTAAACATTTACACTCAGTATTATACATTAACTTTTATAGAGGCATTCTATTGCTAACTGATAGTATAAGTACATCTAAGTTTTTTCATCTCTAGATATGTGAGCTTTTTCATCTCCAGATATATGGAATGGCCTTTTCTTTCTAAAATAATAGTACTTTGTTGTTTGTGTGTATTTAGGTTGAATTTAAATGATAGCACAAACTTACACATTTGCCATAAATTGAGGCAAGTTGCTTAATAATTCCCGTCTGACTTTGAGTTCAACCTTAGGTTGGTCATGCTTTCATAGCTGCATTTTAATTTGCTGCCTCAGTCCATCAGGCATTGTGTACAGACCACATACACACCATTAGTTGTCAGCGGATGAGGGTCCTCATGAGTCATTCTGACAGCTGGCTTGCACTCTCACAATAAAGTAGGCCCTGTCCTGTTATTTCCCTGAAGCTGGAAATAGACCGTCTCCGAGGATTGGATATCTTCTAAGGCAGTACAGATCACTATTGCATTAAGAGTCTTGAGTTTGAAAATGGTTTTATTAGTAATTGTGTTTTAATGGTACATTAATAAACTGACCTGTTTGTTCTTCTTACAGTTTTTGGCACTGGGCACACATTATGGCAAGGTTTATTTACTCGATGTCCAGGGGAACATCACGCAGAAGTTTGATGTGGTACGTATACAGTATGAAATAATGTGTGAGCTAAATATCATGCAAAAACTTGTGTGTTAGAATATTAGCACTTTGTTTTAATAGCATAAAGGATATTTATCGATTAAATCAAGTGCTAAGAGCATATATTATATATATATATATAGATATAGATATAGATATATACTTATATAACTGAATGTTATATGCTAAAAATTTTAAAGGTAAACTTATAAAGAAAGAGATCTGTTTATATGTATACATTATATATTTTGACTGGATTATCTTTTACATACAAATTCTATTTAAAATCTACTTTTATAAATTTATTTAATTGCATTTCTTTAGTTAATTATAGCCATCAATTTGGATTTAAGTGGAGCATTTGAAATACTTCTATATGTGTTCTTTTAAAATTATAACACTATACAATGTCTAGGTGAAATGTTATTAAAAGAAAAACCTTTTATTAGTAACTAGGGGTCCAGTGCACGAATTCATGAACCTTGAAAGGAACTGTGGGCTGTGAGGCTGTGGTGGGCACAGGGATGGGTCTTGGCCCATCCTCCGCGCCCTCGCCTGGCCCCTCCCTCTGCGGCCCCTGGTCCCCTGCCTGCCTGCCTGCAGCCTCACTCCCATGGCCGCTGCATCCACAGAAATAAAAATCGTTTGGGAATGAGACGAATGGAAAGAAGTTTTGAGAAGGATTCACCTCTTTGGAAAGAAAACAATTTTGTCCACTTGTTGTGTCATCACTGTTCCAAGTTAACACTTGGGTTTAAATTTTCTGCAGTTAAATTTATAAGCAGTTTATATATCAGTCTTTGCTGTTCATTAAAAACATTCCTAAATACCTTTTTGTAAACTTTAAAAAACATCCTCTAACAGGAGTTTCTAACCACCTCCCCCATGAGAGCACATTGGGTGTGACTTAGATGCTGTAAACTTACAAGGACCATTTGCAACCGCATCTGACCCCCAAACCCCAGGCTGCTGTCCCTGCCTGCCACCCAAGACCGACAGCCCTGTGCCCACCTGACTGGTGAAAGGCTCAGACTTTCATCTCGTGCTGCTCACTGCCGGGACGGCACAACCTCAGCAGAGGCAGGGGCATGGACCGGCCTTTCAGTCTGCAGAGGGCTTATTAGACAGACGTTCGTTTCCTAAATCCTAACAACCTTTAAAAACACAGGGAGGATTTGGAGGGGATTGTTTCCTAGGAAGCTGGCACACTGCTGATTCCTAGAGCTGTTTTCCTTTTGTTAAACTTCATCTTCTGCCTGTGCCTGCCACATCCCAGTAGAGAATGGGAGGAGGCTGGCTTCCACACAATGTGCATTCAAGACAGTTATTCACAATCTGGGCACAGATTAAAAGGCTAAATCAGGCTATTGGTCCACATTTTTTCTTTTATTTGCCTGCTGTCACTGTACTCGATCAGGTGCACATTGAAATGGTAAATGTTACCCTTATGAGACTTGCACATCACTGAAACACTGTTCACATTTAAGACAGTGACCTGGGGATGCTACACACCTGCAGCTGCCCTCTGCAGAGAGATGGGTAAGTAGCTAACTGGAGTGAGTGCATTCTCTCCAGAGCTTGCAATGCCCACTTGCTTAACAGTCCAGAGTAGACATTTTGGGGACATCTCCCTTGATGCCTTGGATGGTTGTCTCCAGTACTAAGTTTGGCAGATAAGTGAGGAAAACTTCAGTAGGAACATCTAAGTAAATCAGTGTGAGCAACAGCATAAGGAGCCAGCCAACTTCCTCTTTTTAATATCCATACTAGAATTGCTGAGCTCTTGCCAGCTACCAGATGCTATGCTGTTGGTAGGCATGATACCACTGTCAAACAATCTGTTTTACTGAAAAGCCATTGTTAAAAGAATTTGTGTGTTCGTTATATAAATGACCTGAGAAGAAATACAACTGACAGTTTTCAAAATGGTGAAAAATAAATGTGTGAAGTCCAATGAAGATTATTTGTTTTTAAACGGAGCCAATTTTCCTTGCTTATACATGTATCCAAAAAAGATACAAAGAAAGGAGTGATTTAAAAAACAAAAGGAAAGCAGATTTACCAGACAAAGCAAAGTTATTGGAATATTGCAAGGGAATAGTGCAGAAGAGAAATTTACTAATAAGTGCATTTAACAAAAGAGGAACTAACGTTACCAATAGCCCTTCACGATACAAAGAGGCCTGCCTTCAAGGTATCTTATGTACAGTCTGTAATCCCAGCACTTGGTAAGACCTCTATTTTAGAATTTAACACATTATATTATAGGTCATTGTTTACATGACAAGCTCCACAACTAATTACACCTGAGATCAGGGGGCTGCATTGAATTATTCTTTACATCCCCTGCACATCCACAACAGAATGTTTGCTGAAGGAGTCAGAAGCAATCACTGAATGTGAAAGGTGAACTTCTGTGTGAGGTCATCAAGGAAGGTGTCACAGAGCAGGCGGGACACTGGGCATTTCCACAGACAAAGATGGGAAAGCATGTTTCAACAGTAGCGGGAGCACCGCGTCTGGGTGCACTGCAGGCCACGCTGTGGAGAAGACTAGCCCAGACAGCGGGAGCCCTCCGGGCTGTGGAGAAGAGCTGTTTTATTCCACAGGCATCAAGGAGGCACTCAAGTGTGTTCAGTCAGGGGAGTAACAAAATCCCAGCACTCCTATGGGAAGATTACTTGGGCAGCTCTGTGAAGGATGGATTAGGGGAGACGTGTGGCGGGGAGATCAGTTGGGTTTCACTGCAATAACCCAGCTGAGATTCAATAAAGACTTGAACAAGGGTGGTGGCAATATAAGAAACCAGCAAAAGAAAGAACGAGCTAAGAGAAGAATCTAGGGCCTATAGAGGGAATAATGGAGGCTATAAACATCACAGAAATGGAAATAAACACTGAGGAGCAGAAAAGATGAGGCTTTCTGAGGAGACGATATTCATCAGTTAGGCAAAGATGGGCTTTTTCTTGGCTACAGTATTTAGATTTAAAAAAATGCACCTTTACTTTGGCCCACTAGACCCCCACTGATAAAGAAACAAGGACTTAGGAAAGACGTTCAGTCTAATTAAAAGATAGGACCTTGTTGGGAGCGGTAATTATTATTATTTCAAATAATAGTTTAGAATAGAAATAAATACTGATGTTTTAATGCTGAAATAGGTTTACCTGAAAGGTGGACACCATGAATAAGGTATCCTCTGCAGCTGGCCATGCTGTCAAGATTCCTAGCCTACAGGGTTCTAACATGACAATTCCAAAAAACAAAATTCTTTTTTTCCCAGAGAACATTGCTCTAGAGCAGGCATGTCAAACTCGTGGCCTATGGGTCGCCTGCCTTGTTTATTGGGCACGTGTTAGCCTTTGAGTTTGACATGCTTGCCCTAGAGTATATATATTTTTTCTATGAGTTAATGCAACAGAAATGGGATTATCACCCCAGAAACCATGCAATTAGAAAAGGAACAATAAATGTATTATTATTCTTTAAAATTAATTCTTAGAGGGCTTCCCCTTAAACTACCCAAGTCCTATGCATCTGTTGTGCAACAACTTTGAGGACAAACTTCATGAACAAAGTCCGCTCAAGAAAGGTAAGTATGGTGCAAATCCATGATGACTGCAAACCTATGTGAACATCTCAGCAGGGTCCACAGATATCTTTGCTTATTTCTCTATATGTAAGATACCATCCGTGATAAAGGAATAATCTTTTAGGAGAAAAGACATTCTTAATTCTTTCTCACTTTTATTTGTAACATGATAGCAGCAGCATTGCTTATGCATTCTATTTACTTCAAAACAGTTGAGAAAGTAAAGCCTTTGTGTTTCACAAATGGGGAAAAAAATCACCTATCTAAAAAGGGCAGTACAGATACTTTAAATCACTGAGACCAACTTATTAATCAAATAAAAAATGCCTATTTTGTTTTTCATATATAACCTGAAGACCATTTAAATCATCACAAATTCAGCTGTATCTTTGCCACAGAAATTATTGTTATAAAGCTCTCCAGTGTAAAAACATTGCTTTATCAATTCTCCTTTTAAGTCATTTCCCAAGTAGATTGTCATCTCTCAACAATTCTCAAAAGAAGCATCTTGTAAACCAAGTTGCTATGTCTCTACTAAAAAATTCCTGGAGTCAATTCACTAGACCTGCATTGGGAACCATTTCACAGAGCCTGGTTACATAAGTAAGCATGTTCTTAAAACACCAAAGCAATAAACCTGTTTGTTCCACATATGGACTCCAAGAAGAAAGTCATTTGACCTGAATCCCCAAAAGAAATTTATCAGCTGAGCTGGACTCCTCATGGTCAACCAGGGCCCCGTCAGTCTTCATTTCCAATCATCACAACAGCACTTCTCTTTCTGCATCCGTTCTGGGGTACCTGAATTTCTAGTTATTTTATTTTTTACTAGAGGCCCAGTGCATGAAAATTTGTGCACTCAGGGGGTGAGGGGATGGTCCCTTAGCCTGGCCTGCGCCCTCTAGCAGTCCGGGATCCCTCGGGCGATGTCTGATCCCCATGGGGGGATTGGACCTAATCTGGCAGTCAGACATCCCTCTGGCAGCCCGGGAGCCCTCAGGATGTCCGAGTAACATCTTAGCCGTCACTCGGACATCCTTAGCACTGCTGCTGGCCAGCCATGAGCCAGCTTCTGGCTGAGCAGCGCTCCCCCTGTGGAAGCACACTGACCATTTAGGGGGGCAGGCCCTTCGTTGAGCGTCTGCCCATAAGGCACTGGTGGTCAGTGTGCGTCATGGCAACCGGTCATTGTGCTGTTAGGGTCAATTTGCATATTACGCTTTTATCATATAGTATATCTTTTTCTTATTTGGTTGTACTGTCTAGGACCAGCCATGGGCAAACTATGGCCCGTTGGCCGGATCAGGCCCGTTTGAAAAGAAAAAAACTAAAAAAAAAAAAAAGACTGTTCCCTTTTATGCAATGATGTTTACTTTGAATTTATATTAGTTCACCAAAACACTCCATCCATGCTTTTGTTCCGGCCCTCCGGTCCAGTTTAAGAACCCATTGTGGCCCTCGAGTCAAAAAGTTTGCCCACTCCTGGTCTAGGACCTTTAATAAGGTGTTGTTTCCACCTTATTAAAGGTCCTTCATCTTTTATTGTAGGATTTTTTTTTTTTCAGTTTCTTCCCTTACTATTTATTATGCATGTTCACTTGACATTTAAAAGTGTTTTGGGTTTCTTCAATGTGTTCATGTATTATTATAGCCTTTTAAAATAAAGCTGATGTGCTAGGTAAGAATGATGTATTTAGCTCTTATCACAGGATCATAAATAACAAAAAGGTTCCTTATTATTTTATTCATTTTTCAACAGTGTTTATGTAGCTCAGGGTGGTAAGTTCAATAATAGAGAGAATGTGGTTGTCACTACTGAGGGAAGAGAAGGTTGGAGGAAAGCAGTGATCAGTGGTGTCAGTTGTCACAGTGGCTGAGAGAGGCTGAAAGAGGTCTCATTACATGAGCTCCAGAAAGTTCTTGGTGGCTTTAGGGAGAATAATTGGCAATGGAGGGGTGGGCAACAACTAGTTGCCATGGCATTTAGGAGTGACGGGGATACAAGGTTGTGGGGACATTGAGCAGATCTCCCAAGGAACTAGCTGGGACCTTTACATCTTTACTCTTGCTTTCACTGAACCCATATTTTGAGACTTTGAAGAGTTCTCTAACTTCAAGATTGCCTGTTGATAAATTTATTCCACCTTAATTTAAAGAAGGATTTCATGTGAAACTAGAGGTGAAATCCTGGAGCAAATGAGAAGATTTGAGAATTTATAGTTAAAAGTAAGGCATTTTTGGTCATAGAATAAGTCAGTGAGAAAATAAATGTTTTGTAGATTTAAAGAAAAACACACAGTTAGGTGTATTTTTCAGAGACTTCTTAAATCCTAATGGAGGTCTTGCTTACCTTAGAGTGTATCATCAGGGAAGAGTAAAGCAAGCAGTAAAATGAGCTTTTCCCAAGTATCAAGAGCAGACTTTTGCTTTTCCCACATGTAACATAAGTGCAGTTTTCTGGCTAACTGTGACTAAAGAGCCTGAAGCTGCATGAACAGACAGCCGTGTGGATGTTGGGATCGCTAACTAGAGGATCTCTGACCGAAGGAAAATGAAATTCCATCTTCTGTTTCTTATTCATTCCACCCAGCGTCCATGGGGATGCAGCATTTGTGAAGGAATCAATTATCCATTTGTTAGGCGGAGGAGACTTACAAATTATACATTAGCAGATTGATTTCTTAGGTTCACTGTTGGGGGACCGATAGCTTAAGGTGGGATGATGAGAAGTACCAAGGGAAAAGAAGTTGCCACAAAGAACACTATTAAAAGCAGCTTTCGAAATGACCGTGAATTTATTCCTAATTGAAGAGCTGACATAATCCATACTAAGTGTATTTATTTCAAGCATTTTACATTAGGTAATTGATTATCACATGAGGAGTACATGTTGGTAATTTTGCCTTTTCTTTACCTTTAAGAACTACAGGCCACCTGTAGTGGACTTGGACTCAGAGGTATATGCAAGTCCTTGCCCCCTCCTGCTTCCTTGGGCTTCTTTTTTGTTCCATTAAGGAAACATTTTTGTATGTTCTGTAGTGTCAGCTTGACATTATTGATTTTTGAACAAACTCACTTATATTGTCCAGAATTCCAAACATGTCTCCATTAGGAATAAAATTGTGGCTAATGGAAAATACAGCGGAGGCCATTTTTCTCAGGTCTTTTTTCCTCTGGTCTCTTACCCCTATCTAAATCTACTCCAGTATCCCAGTTTTGCAAACATGCTCCTAAATTATATGCGTATAACAAGCATTTGAAAAATCAGTGTTGAAGAAAGACAGAATCTTACACTCTGTTTTTTTTCTTGTACCTTTTTCTTTTTTGTTTCTTTTTCTATTGCTGTAGTTATTGTTTTATTTCTAATATATAGACATGACGGACATATATGTCAGACATTTGTTCCTGCTTCTGAGAGGAATGATTTTGCACCATTGACAGCTGTAATATTAAATGTTATGGAACTATTATATTATCACCCAAGATAAAAATATGTGCTGCAGGTCTCCAGGATGATGGCTATAGCAATCAAGAGTAATTTTGTGTATGTTTTCTTGATTGATGAATTTGCTACATAATTATTTAAAATTATTCATCTTTTGATTACAAACAAGTTAAATATTTGTTGTAGAAAATTAGCAAAACATAAAATGGAACCATCTAAATGATAATATCTCAGCACCTAGATATAACCATTGCTGATATTTTGGAGAGTGTACCTCAGGTCACATGCATTATATATATATAAACTAGAGGCCTGGTGCATGAAATCTGTGCACGGGTAGGGTCCCTAGGCCTGGCCAGTGATTCAGGGCTGATTGGGGCCTTACGGCTGCCGGCTGGGGCCTTCCTTCTCTGGCTGCCAGCTGCTGGCTGGGGCCTTCCTTTGTTCTGCGCCACCCCCTGGTGGTCAGTGCACATCATAGCGAGCAATCAAACTCCCTGCCTCCTGGTCAAACTCCCGAGAGGACACTTTGCATATTAGCCTTTTATATCTATATATGTATAAAAGCCTAAGTGACTGAACGACTGGTCACTATTGTGTGCACTGACTACTGGGGGCAGATGCTCAATGCAGGAGCTGCCCCCTGGTGGTCAGTGTGCTCCCACAGCCAACCTCCTGCAGCTGGCCAACCTCCCACGGTCCCTCCCCGCAGCCAGCCGGCCCGGATGGCCCCAATTAGCCCAGCTGGCCAACCTCCTGTGGCCTCTTCCCCCAGCCGGCCAACCTCTCATGGCACCTCCCCCCAGTCAACCTCCTGCAGCCCCAATTGGCCCTGATTGCCGGCCAGGCTGAGGGTCCCCACCTGTGCATGAATTTGTGCCCTGGGCCACTAGTATATAAATACCTGTAAATTTAATATTATTTATAAACATTGGATTGTACTTACACAGAGCTAACCAAATTATGAGATTTGAGGGCATTGTTCTCCAGACTGCAAAGCCTGTTAAAGACTTATGACACCAGCTGCAAATTCTGGGGGTTCCCAAATCTGCCCCCCTGTTTGATGATTAGCTAACGGGCTCATGGGGACTCACTGACAGCTATTATATAGGGTCTGCCAAAAGTAGGTTTATAGTTGTGAGTATGTGAAACACAGAGTTTATTCTTATATTGTTATTTATTTACTAATTATTGTATTATTTATTTGAATTATTTGTCATCTTATTATTGGTGTTCTTATTTTGTATCCTTACTTATAATTTATCTTTTGGGTAATGATGGCTGGTAATTTTCCTTCTTTTGCCCAGCCCTGTGTTCATGATTATAGTTTATTTACAGGGAAATGATACAAGTCAAAAAAATCAATCAAAGAAAGAGATGCATTGGGCAGAGCCTGGGATGATTGTAAAAGTGATGTTTCCATTGTACAAAGCACGTTACCTTCCTGGCATAGACGCATGCCTACCAGGGAGGCTCACCTCGGTGTCCCGGGTTTTTATTGGGGCTCTCTTATGTAGGCATAACTGGTTGATGGTTGATCCACATGGTTGATGTCAGCTTTTAGGTTGACTCCACCCTAAATCACAGACTCGTCTTTCTCCCATGGCCAGCCCCCCAACCCCCCCCTTAACACTATCTGGTGTGACTGGCTCCTGCCATTAACAAAGACATCTCTAGCATGCACGATGGTGTGACAGATTATCTTTCAGAAGCCAGAAGGGCAAAGGCCTTCTGTACATTTTTAAATTTTAAAAATTCTGTTTGGGCAAGGTCAAATTTTTTCCTACATAAAACTTAAAAAAACCCCACTATTTTGTGGGTTTATGCTTTTAATTGTTATCATTTAGATTCCTTGCTTTTAGAAATTAAGATAATTTCCATGTCTCAGTGTCTTACAAAAGAAACCTGCTGTGAAAAGCATCTTTGCACAGTAATCTTCTCCTTGGGTATAATAGGCAAGGCATATTTTAAAGAATTTTTATATGCCTTGCCAAATAAGCTTTTAGAAAGTTTCTCCAAATTTGAGTGCCCATCAGCAGTCTAAGAAGTGTATCTATGTTTGTGGTTCCTTGCCAAAACTAGCTATTTAAACCATCTTTTCTGATTCTACCCTGGCCTGTTGGTTAGAGTGTAGTCCTGGTATGCTGAGGTTGCAGGTTTGATCCCCAGTCAGGGCACATAAAAGCATCAGCCAATGAATGCATAAATGGAACAACAAATTGATCTCTCTCTCTCTCTCTCTCTCTCTCTCTCTCTCTGCCCCCTTCTCAAAAAAAATTTTTTTAAAGAAAATATTTCCTGATTCTATGGACAAAATATCTATCTGGCTGTTTTAGTTTTCATGTATTTGTTATTACAGAGGTTGACTCTTGTTCTCCTTTACCTATAATTTATACTGTTTCTTTTGTGAGTTGACTGTTTATTTGTGAGTAAAATATCCAAATTTCTTTCAAAACTAAAGAAAAATTTAAAATGTACAGAAAGCTGCAAAATTGTTTACAATGTACATGAGGAGGGATAAGTACCCCTAATCTATAATAACCTGTCATGAATCAGTATTAAAATGATGGACACACTAGTAGTGAAACTGTCTCTTTCTCTGGATTTATGCCTAGAACTTACAGTTTAGGATTGCAGTTTTTACCGATGTACTAACTAGCTTTTCTCTTCACTTCTACTTGAAGTGGCCCAAGAAATATAAAATATTTGTACTTTCACTTTAAAATAGGTAAGGGAAGGAAGTAGTAAATGAACATGTGCTAAATACCTCATCTTCTAGATGCAATTGTGTTGATTTTGGGAGAGACACATTCAGCTACAACTTATAGTAATTTGAAGATAATCACTAATAAGATGAAAATAGAATGAACTACTCTAAAATTTTTCTAGATAGACAAGAGAAAACAATGAGTAATATAGCGAAAGAATAAGAATGAAATAGGAAAACATTTTTCTAAAAAGTATAAAATAATGTAGCAACTAAGCTATAAATAGTTTGTTACTAAAAGAAAAATTGCCTCAGCTTTGAAGAACAGATATCTCACAAGATTATGGAAATAAAAAATAAAGATATGAGCAAAAATATACTATAAAAGCCAAATTAAAACTAAACATGTGGGCAATAAAAATGAGACAAAGTAGGGTTAAAGGCAAAAAGCATTAACTAGCAGAGGATATATTGATTAAATTTACAAATTAAAGGGAAAATATAACAGTTATATTCTTTGATGTGTCAAATTATAGGGTATGTAATATCCAGCCAAAGCTTATTTGACTAACATTGTAGAAAAAATGGACAAAATTGCTATTGGGAAGATTTTGAAACAGTGTCTTCCAGTTTTTGAGAGATCATGAAGAAAAAAATGATATATAGAAATGAGATAATACAAATAACATGATTAAAATGTATTTATTTTGAAGTCAAATAGAGAATATGAAAGGATGTATCTTACGTTTCAAAGACAAATCAGTAAATTTCTAAAAATAGATATACACATTCTCCGAATGTTATTGTAGTGACACTAGAGTTTATTAATAACTAGATAAATAAGCAAATAACACTGTCATTGTCCTTAGAAATGAAATAAAACAAAATAAAATGTTACTTTTCTCGAAGAGGAAATAGTTTATTGCATTTCACATTATTTTCTGGCTTCTAGTTTCTGGTCAATGTTATACTCAAAGGAAAATGCAAATCATTATTTTATGATTAACAAGTGAGCAGTTATAATGAAAAAGATATAAATTAATGTAAGGAAATTAGAGTAAGGTCAGCAACACTGTTCTAAGACAAAAAAGGAAAATTAATACTGATTTGGAATAGAAATTAAGAGAAAATATCAAAAATAGAGCAAATTTATTGATGAAGTCTGGCTTCTATAAAAAGGCTTCTACAACTGTTAAACACTTGGTAAAGGCAAGCAGAGAAAAAAGGAAATAAAATATTTGTATACCTACCTGTAAGACACTGTTATGTACATATTTTCATATTTGTAAATATAAAATAAAAAATTAATGTTACCTACCACAGAATTGCTGTGAAGAGTAAATAATATAAAACCCTTAGAATGAAGCCTGATGCATAATAATCATATATTAAATATTAACTTATTAGTATAGTATGACTTCTTACTATTACTACTAATACTGTTAAAGTATTGAATGAACAAAAAATAAAAAATATATATTTTCATCACTAAAAATTTGAAATGCACTGTTTTCTGAGAAAGTAGAAATAAATGACCATTATAGAATTAGAGCATTTGAGTAGCTTGACAATCATGGGGAAAAACATAATCTAAGAAATAACTCGTTGAAGTTCTTGACCCCAGACATTTTCATGGGCAAATTTTCTTTTTTCATTTAAAAATTTTCAATGTTTATTTTTATTATGAACTATAACTTTAGAAAGTATATAAAATGTACAGTGAAACAGTTAAAAAGCAAACAGTCACATAGCGACCACTCTGTTAAGAGTAGACCATGTGACCCTTCTGCTCACAGTTCCCTTAGAGCAGTGGCTCTCAACCTTCCTAAAGCCGCGACCTTTTAATACAGTTCTTCATGTTGTGGTGACCCCCAACTATAAAATTATTTTTGTTGCTACTTCATGACTGTAATTTTGCTACTGTTATGAATCGTAATGTAAATATCTGATATGCAGGATGTATTTTCATTGTTACAAATTGAACATAATTAAAGCATAGTGAATAATCACAAAAACAATATGTAATTATATATGTGTTTTCCGATGGTCTTAGGCGACCCCTGTGCAAGGGTCGTTCGACCCCCAAAAGGGTCGCAACCCACAGGTTGAGAACCACTGCCTTAAAGGGTCCCACTGTACTCACCTGTGTAGTAATAACTGCCTAGCTTTTCTTTTTCATTTTATACCATTTATGTGCACCTACTGTGCACTGTATTGTAGTTTTGTCCATTTTTTATATGTTGTGTAAATGGGATCATACATATCAGAAATGAGAAAAGGATGCTCACCATCATTGCTATTCCCAGAGTAAAAAGTGCAAGACTTCTAAGGGGAAAAGTATAAAACTTCATTCAAAGTCACTAAAGAAGGCCTGAATAAATGGAGAAATGGTTCATGGATATGGATTAGAAGAATCAATATTGTAAATCTATCAAAGGGAAAGCTATCAACATTTCACCATTAAGTGAGATTGAGGAATTTTTCTCCTAGGGTGCTAAGAGTTTTTACTATGAATGGGTGTTGCATTTTTTTTCCTTTTTTAAAAATTTATTTTGTATTTTCTTTTTCCATCAGCATTTATCCCCTTTATTCCCTCTTCTACTCTCTCCCATCATAATCACCACACCTGTGTGCATGTTCATGAGTTCTCAAATTTCATCAACACTTTTTCCATCTATTGAGATGATCTTTCAGTATTCCTCATTTCTTTTATTAATGCAGAAAATTATAATATATTGATGAATTTCCCTGTGTTACATCAGCCTTGTATTTCTGGAATAAACATGGCTTTTCTATATATGCTGACTTCATTAATATTTTCTTTAAGCTTTTTCTATTCCTCTTCATAAGGGATTTACTTGTACTTTTTCTTTCTGTTAATAACTTTGTTGAGTTTTGTTTTGGTAAGGTTACACTGGCCTGGTAACATGGCCTTCAGTTTATTCTCCTGTAAAATGGATTAAATATCTCTTTCAAGGTCCTTTCCTCTTCTAACATTATGGGAACTTAGCTCCTTTTAATCTGTTCTCTGGAAGAATTGTGTGTGATTGGATTTTTTATTCTTTTAACTATCTCTTTTGAAGTTAATATTCTAGTTAGTGAGTTTGACAGTAAATAGGATAAAGTAAAACACATAAGTATAAATAATAGTTTACTGGCTCTGAGCAACTAGAAGAATGTATTAGTCTTTCACTGAGATAGGGATACCATCGAGACAGGTTCTTTTATGATGGAATATCAGGATGTTGGTTTTGGATATGTTTTGATTGAGATGCCTATTAGGCATCCAAGTACATATATAAAGTAGACAGTTCTATATGTTGGTCTGAAATAGGGAGTGGTCCATTCTGGAGATAGAAATTTAGGAGTCATTTCATGACCTGAAAGAGAATACCAAGGGAGCCAGTGTTGATGCAAAAGAGAAAAGGTGGAAGGACCAAACCATGAAATACAAAGATCAATACATCAGAAATGGGGGGCAGGGCCCTGGTGGCAGGGGAGGTCCCCCATGGGGCCAAGGGAAAATTTTTTTTAAGAGAGGAAGGAAAAAAAGAGGGATCAGGAATATCCACCCAAAGAGACTGAGAAGGCCCAACTAGAAATGTAAAAGAAAAATAAGTATAGTAATCTGGAAGCACAGGAGAGAGTTGTCAGAAGTGTTACCTGCTTCTATTAGGAAACATGAGTTAGGATTGAATAATGACCATTATGTTTAGTAATATGGGGGATATTTCAATTTGCAATTTATTTGGAAGAATAAAATTTCTTGAAAAAAGCCAAGGAAAGTGTGGAGTTATGACTGGATCTTGCCGCTACCAAATATCAGAACATACTATATTTATCCTATATAATTAGATCGATGTTCAGTTGATATAGCAGTGGACAAAGAGACCACAGTTGAAAACCCAGAAGGTTATTTAAGTGAATATAAACATTTATTATATAATAAACATAGTTTTCTGTAGAATGAGAAGGATGAATTAATAAATGGGGCTAGCCCAACTAGATATTCATTTGGAATAAAATAAAATGAATCCTGTAAATATTAAAGACTTAAATGTTAGAAATAAAGCAATAACCATTTTGCAAAAAATATATATATATAATAGACCACGTATACAATGTCTGGGTTCAAAACTGTGCCAAAACCTCATATCCTAAAAACGAAAAAGGAAATTGACAAGAAAACAACAAACATGGAATAGAAAAATGGGTAAGAGCCCTAGCCGGTTTGGTTCAGTGGATAGAGCATCAGCCTGTGGACCGAAGGGTCCCAGGTTCATTTTCAGTCAGGGGTTTGTACCGCGGTTGCAGGCTCCTCCTGGCCCCAGCCCTGGTAAGGGTGCATGCAGGAGGCAACCAATTGATGTGTTTCTCTCACATGATATTTCCCTCTGTCTTTCCCTCTCTCTTCCACTCTCTCTAAAAATCAATGGAGCCCTAACCGTTTGGCTCAGTGTATTGAGCGTCGGCCTGCAGACTGAAGGGTCCCAGGTTTGATTCCGGTCAAGGGCATGTACCTGGGTTGCGGGCACTTCCCCAGTGGGGGATGTGCAGGAGGCAGCTGATCGGTGTTTCTAACTCTCTATCTCTCTCCCTTCCTCTCTGTAAAAAATCATCCCCAGTAGGGAGTGTGCAGGAGGCAGCTGATCCATGTTTCTCTCTCATCAATGTTCCTAACTATCCCTCTCCCTTCCTCTCTGTAAAAATCAATAAAATATATTTTAAAAAAATAAATAAAAGTCAATGGAAAAATATCCTCTGGTGAGGATTAAAAAAGAAAATAGGTAAGAAGTGTGAACAAAGAGTTTACCGAACAAATTAATTGGCCAAAAGACTTACAAAAAGTGTTTAAGTTTCTTAGTAGTCAGAAAAATAAATCAATGAATATTGATCTTTGGTAGAAAAAAAAAAAGAAAAACTTCAGTTGCTAATAGGGATGTAAGGGAAGAGGATTCTAATACTTTGAAGGTATGATTTCCCTCCCTAATATTGCTTATATGGTGGTACAAACGGATTCCACTCGGAAAGAAACGGGTTGTGACGAAGTTTGCCTTCTTTGTGTGTAGAATACTAGCACCACTGGGTGGCTTAGACACTGAGTAACAGTCACTAGCTTCCAGACATGGCGCATAACTCTTGAGGCCTCATTTTCCTTGTTGTGAGGCAGAGATAACCATCTGTCAGTGCTGACTGCTTTCCCCTGAGGTTGTGAGGATCAGCTACTGTGTCTGCCAGGTCTTCGGCAGTGATAAGTTGTGATTCAGAGAATATTAGCTCAGACCATGAGCTTTTCAAAAGTACCCGTTTAAGAACAAATTATGTAAATTTTGTGTATGTGAGAAGAAAATGTACTTCTGAATGTTAGTGGTAGTGAAGAAGGGCCTTGTAAAGAAGGATTGTGTTCAACCCTAGTTGGTTTGGCTTAGTGGATGGAGCGTGGGCCTGCCGATTGAAGGGTCCTGGAAATCAAACAAAAAAAAAATCGATCCCCAGTAGGGAGCATGCAGGAAGCGGCTGGTCAATGGTTCTCTCTCATCATTGTTGTGATCAATGATTTTCTCCCTTTCCTTCCTCTCTGAAATCAGTAAAGATATATTTAAAAAAAAAAAAAAAAGAAGAAGAAGAAGAAAAAGGATTGTGTTTAGCATTGGGGCTGAGTTTCGTAGGCCTGGATACGTGCTGCCTAATAGGACACTCTGCAGTAATGTATACCTTCCGTGATGTGCGCTTGCTACATGATAACTCTAGTCCAGTGGCTGTTGAGCACTTGGCATGTATTAGTGCAAATGAGGAACTAAATTCTTAATTATGTTTAATTTTAATTAATTTAACTTGCTATATGAATAGTCATATGTGGATAGTACTGTATTGGATAGGACAGGTACATAGATCAGGCTCCACATACATATTAAATTATAGTTTGACATAGGTGATAGCCAAAATGGGTATTAAAATGTCATTTGCTAAAGAAAGACCAGAATAAGAAAACTGTTAACAGAAGGTATTTACTGTGGAAAGCATTAACCAGAGTGCAGAAGCTGAGTAGTGGGACTTCTCAGCCAGAAGTGCGGACATGCTGGCCCCAGTGCTTTTGTTTTGCCGTGCCCATCACAGCATTCCCTTTGCAGGACACCTCTTTGTGGCTCTGAAGGCCGGAGCCCTGGCTCTGACACTTTTCTGTCGTGATTCTTATGCATGGCCTTCAGTTTATTCTCCTATAGAATGGATTAAATATCTCTCGTCAAGGTCCTTTCCTCTTCTAACATTCTGGGAACTTAAAAGATAGCTTGTGTGGTGATATAGGGATCAAGATGAGAAGAGGTTCTGTGGCCATTTGTTTTAGCCTGTTCCACAGGAATCTGTCTCCCATCAGCCAGTCAGTAAGTGGACTTCTGAGGGCTGGGAATCTTGGTTTTTGCCCTCACGTTCACTTACTAGCTCTGAAATATTTTCCACTGGAGAAGGATCCAATTTCAGTTTTGTGTATTTCCATTCATTATTAAGAAGTCAAACTATTAGGAAATAAGATATTTAAAAGTATCTAGGATGTAGATACTAAAAAGAACACTAATTTGCAAGCTCATGTTATAATCATTGATGACTTACTTTTCAGGGTAAGTTTGTTCCTGTCATGTTTTATGTAGATGGTTGGGAATTGCCATTATTTAAGAAGAAAAGAGAAGAAGAGCTTGTCATATTTTAATGTCAACATTTGCTGATTTTTACTTCTATTAGAATATCTACCTGCATGAATGTTTTAGTAATTAAACAATTGTCTACATAGAGAACTGGAAGGCTATGAAAAATATTAAAAGTACAGTTGTGTATTTATACCTGGGAAAATACATCGAATGTAGAAAGCCTGATTCATATCTTCACAGATTTTTAAATTTGAGATTACTCAAAAGAATGGGAGATAACAAAGTTTGTTAATATCAACTAGACCCTGTGAATTTCCCCCAGGAAGTACTAAGCATAAAGTATAAATAAAAATTGATTTAGTAATTTATAAGAGAAGAATAGATTGGTTAGTGAACCAAAGTAAAACAAGTAAAAATTTTTTTTACATTATGATTTTTCTTTTGTTTTTTCTTTTGTCCTTTTAATGATTTGGTTGGGAAAGCATTTTGGGAGTGTGGAATAAACAGAACAGAACAAATAAAAAGGCATATAGCATGTAATAAAAAAATAACATTTTAGGAACTTAAAGTGTGTGAAATAGACAGTTTGGGGAAATCTTAGGTTTCTGGGCATTTTACATGTCTGGAAACAAAGCTGTATTTTGCCCTTTTCATTGGCAAAATTAAAATATGTTTTCGGTTCATGTATCTAAACTAACAGACAATTTGTATTATTTAATTTTACAAAGATCCAAGGCATTTGATTATTAATATACTAGAGCCCAGGTGCACAAAATTTGAGCATTTGCGGGGGGGTCCCTAAGCCCGGCCTGCACCCTCTCACAGTCCAGGATTCCTTGGGGGACGTCTGATGGACGGCTTAGGCCCGCTCCCAGCAGTCGGACATCCTTAGCACTGCCGCAGAGGTGGGAGAGGCTCCTGCTACTGCTGCTGTGCTCGCCGGCGATGAGCCCCACTTCCTGCGGAGCTGCGCTTCCCCTGTGGGAGCACACTGACCACCAGGGGGCAGCTCCTGCATTGAGTGTCTGCCCCCCTGGTGGTCAGTACACATCATAGTGACTAGTTGTTCTGCTGTTTGGTTGATTTGCATATTAGCCTTTTATTATATAGGATACTTTCCTAACGATTTACATTTTGTTTCTTAAATAGAGTCCTGTGAAGATAAATCAGATTAGCCTGGATGAAAGTGGAGAACACCTGGGCGTGTGTTCCGAGGATGGCAAGGTACGTGCTGATGTGGTCACCTGGAAACCGTGCTCTGGCACTGGAGTCTCCAAGTGCTTGGAAAAGCACTTCCCTTACTGTATATGTGCATTAAAGAGAAACTTGCTTATTCTTTGTGGACATGGGCTTGCTTCCCATTGCTCATAATTAAAGTAAAATATATTTTTCACAAATGTGCCTTAGGAAAAGTAATTACAAGAATGTCAATAATGTAACTAGTATTAAGCTGATTAACAGCTGTGGCAGGGGAACGTGTCACCTTAATCATTACTGCTATGCCACTTAGACTTCAGTGACTAGTCTGCAGTTCCTGCAAGACAGTAGTTTAATGCCTTTCTGCCATAAATCCACAAAATTGGATTTTGTGGTCATGATTTCTGTGGGCCGGTGGTTTCATTTCACACAAGTTATGAATGTTTCTCTTGAATTATAGAATCTTTTGATAAGCAATCATAGCTTATCAGAAGAATAAAGTATCTTACAGTGGCCACATTAAATAAATATAAAATCAATATATGTACAGTTTCCTAAAAACCTGGCACCCACTTCCTCAATCGAGAACATACATCATTTGTGCTGTATATAACTAACAATTATTAGTGCTTCTTGCTGATGTTGAGCTGTGACATTTAGTGGTTGTGGTGATTGATTTTCCACTTATAAGAATGTCTTTTTTTGTTTTCCAGTCGATGGAAGTCTTTTCTAATGTTGGTTTGCAATGATAAAATTCTAATGCACAATGTGTTTAAGATACTTTTCTAAAATAACAGTTTAAGAAGAAAGTGCATTAAGAATCATTAGAGAACCTTACCTATTCCTGATGGAAGACAGGAGATTTTCTAATCTAATTTTGATTTTTATGTGATCTAAATGCAATGTGCCATTAGGATGAGTAAATTAAAAACAGCGTACTCCGTATAAAAGATTTATACCCATTTGATCTGTTACCAAAAGATAAATGAAGTCTTCTTGACATACAAGAATGCATTTTATGTACCTAAGCCTAATGTTTCTTAGAGTCTTTTGAAATAGTAATTGGAACACAGGTGCTTTTCAAAAAGCACTATCAAATTTTATAGTACCTTCTGAAATTCTGAGATAAACCAGACTGTCAAGAAGAGACTGAGGGAAGAGTTGTTATGTGCAGAAATTGAGAAGAATTATCCGAACTATTGAGACATATTTGTATTTATATATTTGTAAGAAAGGTCATCTTCATTTTGTTTTCTGAATGATGACGAATTCCTTCTGGGTTGTTATCAATTTAATGGAACTAATTTATTGAAAGAGAATATTCAGTTTTTGAATTGAGAAAAATTTTTATTAAGGTAATTCATCTAGGAATGTTTAGGGCTTTAAATTTTGAGCAATTATTATTTTATGTAGCAAATTTCTGGTGAATAATGCAATGACCCTCATATCTCATGGGGTACACTTTTTGACAAACACCTCTGTTTTTCTATTTTAGTAAAATTTAAAACTGCTGTATTTTGGTGTAGACCAATGATACATTTTAAAAAACGCTTTCTCATATATTTTATTAGCATTGGTAGAATTGAAAACAAGTATTTCATGCATTTTTTTATGTAAGCTAGCCTTTACCATGAGTTAGTCATTATTGTGAAAATTGAGTAGCAGTATAGAGTGATCTGGTAAAGTGATTAGTGATGATTAAATAAAGATATTACATAAACTCCAGATATCTAAAGTGAATGCATCTCCTAAGGGCTGTTGTGATTTTTCTTTCTTTAGTGTATTAGGAATCTATCTCTCTATATAAAAGCCTAATATGCAAATTGTCCCCATGGGAGTTCGACCAGGAGACTGATCACTCGCTATGGCATGCGCTGACCACCAGGGAGCGGTGGGGGAGGAAATAAGGCACTGATTGGCCCTGATCACTGGCCTAGGGACCCTACCCATGCATGAATTTCATGCACTGGACCTCTAGTAGTAGATAATTACTTATGTCCTATTTCAAAGATAATCTTAGATATTTGTTTTCAGTTTTGAAGCCATAATTCTAACCATTGTTTAAAATGTTCTCTTTTAATTCAGCTGGTGCTCATTTCTGTCTTTATTCCATGGCTTCTCTGTGATTGAGTTCTAAATTTTGAGATATATCGTGTGTGTGTGTGTGTGTGTGTGTGTGTGTGTGTAGTTTCAGTTTACTGGCATACATTTTTAGGTAACTTTCTGATAAGTGCATATAAGATTTACTCTCTCTGTTACAGATATTTCCTTCATACATAAACTAGAATTAATTTAGTATAGAGTTCTGGGTTGAAATATTTTCTCTCAAAATTTTGGAGATGTTGCTCCCTTTTGTCTGACTTCCTTTTTGTAGACATGTCAGAGGCCAGTCTAGCTTTGTTCTTTCACAAAACCTTTTTAATTTTTCTCTTGTCCTGCCTTGGAGCTCAGACTAATAACACTAGCAACAACAACGACAATAAACGGCCGTTGTAATGGAGTTTGCTAACTTATGTCATGTTTGGGTCTGTTTTCATTAATTTTGTCTGGAACACAGTAAGTTCTTTAGATCCATATTCTGAAGTATTGTTTTCATTTCAGGAAAGTTTACTTCCGTTCTGATTGTGATTATTGCCCCAGTTCCCTTAGTTTTCATTTCTTCAAAGAAACTCAATAATACATGCTTAGGCTGGAGGCAGTGTGGTGCAGAGGCTCAGAGCAGAGCTCAGTACTCCGCCGGCCTGTGTGGCAGCCCAACCCCCGGCCCCTGTGCCGTGCTGGGCATGTTTGCCCTCCCAGCGCCTCCGCTCTCTCAGCTGGGCAGTGGGCACAGTGGGAATCCTGCATGGGAATGTCTCCAGGTGTCAGGTGTATGGTGAGCTCGCCACTGATTAACCATTTTTATTGCTAACCATTCGTTTCTTAACCCATTACCATCTGATCTCTCCCCCTCCCACATTATTCCACCTAAACTTTTCAAGGTGAGCAGGTGAATGGATAAGCACTATTCACGCTTCCTCTCTTTCCTAAGATGTAGGTTGTAAGAAAATGGGTCATATTGTGTGGCACACCCGCCCCCCACCACGTATGTGCTTAGCTTTCTCACTATTTTTATCCTCTCATTCTTTGTCATGGAGAGTTCTACTTGTTTATTCCCTTTGCTGATCTGCTTTTCTTCCAGCATCAACTTTACTTTGTGGAGTAGAGTTTTATTTCATGTTGCATTTTTTTTTATTCTCAAAATCTTTGTCTCTCCCAGTTCTGTTTATATTAGCCTGATATATACAGTAGGACCTCGGGTTATGTCAGAGATCCGTTCCCACGGGGCGAAGCAACATGATTTTCGCTGTAAGTCGGAACCCACCTATATAAGCACCTACGTCACTCACATGGAGCCCATACACGGCAGTAATGAAGTGAAACAGTAAAGAAAAATTTAAAAGGAAGATAACAATTCCTGGCCTTTACTTGTGGTAAATAAATAATAAAAAAACATAAAGCACATATGTCGAAATGATGGAACTTTTTTTTTTAATAAATAAATGGGAGATGGTGACATAACCATGAAACAGCGTACGTCGAGTCCGAGTCCGACGTAACCCGAGGACTGCCTGTAGTTAGTTTTTTAATTTACAACTTCTTATGTGTCTTAGAGTGTCAGGCAGTATGGTCTAATGGTTAAGAGTGGGATTACCTGCCACTGTGTTTTAGCTGTGTGATGTCAACTAAGGTATTCATACCTCTCTGTGCCTCAATCTATTTCCATCTCTATCAAATGGAGATAGTAATAGCGCCTACCTCATTGGTTGTTAGGAGGAATAAATGAGTTAGTATATGTAAATTGTTTGGAAGAGTACCTGGAGCAGAAGAAACATGTGATAATTATTAGCTATTGTCATCCTTGTCATCATCATCACCATCAGTAACATTATTCTGTGTTTCTGCTCTGGATTCATGGGGGTCTTTTCTTCTTCTTATTGAAGTCGCTAAAGAGTTTTCTGGTTTTTCTTTCTTTTCTGATTATAATTAAAACATTTTTTAAAGCATAGTTTTCTCCCTCAAAATTGTTGGAATTTTGTTCTGCAGTATTCTTTTTATAGTCCTGGTGTGTGTTTTTGTTGCTTGTTTATCCATTACAGAATAAGAAGAGCTCTCTCTAAACCTGGGTTAACAAAGGGATTCATGTCTGACGGTTCTTGGCCCTGCATGTTATCATTTTGGGTGTTGTAGAATCACTTCTGAGCTCCATGCAGGGGGCCTGTTAATGAGCTCCATTGCCTCTGACCAGAGGTAATCAATCAGGTAAGGCTTCCGCCCCAGAGTGAAGTGGGAGCCTGTGTTATCACCCCTCCCTGCTCCCTGACACTTCCTGGGTGGAGAAGAGGAAAAGCAGCAATCTCCCTTGTGAGGGTCCCATCACTACCTCCCTCAGTGTAATGACAGTTCTAATTCTTGACCTGTTGTTACTTGGAAGCTGGGGTTTGAGAGCGGCTGTGATAAGGGAAGTACCGATTGGGAGGGCTGTCTGACACTGGCCACCTCACTCACAGTCACTCTATGTCAGATGGTCTGTCACCCAATTCTCTGGTTGGCAAATACATTGAAATCCTTGCTAAAGTGGAGAAGGATACGAAACCTTCCCTACTGTTTCCTGGAGGTAGCTTTTCTTTACTTCAGGCAGCAAAACACACATCTCAGACCTTCTGTGGTTCTTCTATGTCTCTGTGGTTCTGTGGTTAATGAGAAACCCTCTGGGCCTTCGCAGTAGACTAACTATAAGGCCCATTTCTCTGAATTTTCTATTTTTCTTCATTAGGTATTTTGGTGACACATTGGAAGAGGTTGTTGGGGCTGCTGTAGGGGATATAGTTTTCAAAAGAACCCTCTCTATTTTAACCTTTTGTTATTCTTAGATGCGGTCTTCCTAAGAGCTCTCCAGGCTCTCATTTAATGGGATCTTTTCACAGATACGTATGATATTCACTGACAAAATGGCAAAGTAAATAAAGGGGGAAAGAGGAAATGAATGAGAACTGTTTTGAATTTTATTAGTTTAGTAGTGTAACTTGTGACCGATTAGTTTGGGCTGTCACGTAAGTGAAATGAACGAAACACCGAAGGCTTTACAGATCACCCTGCTTGTACTGATAAAGTTTCTGACATTTGTCTTACGAAGTTATATTGTTTTTTTATGCTGGGGAAGATGAGGACAAATGATGAAAATGTTATTCAGTGAAGTGTAGTAATAGAGACTGACCTAAAAGTCTAATCATCTTTGCCGTCTTCAGCGAGCACTCCTGGAGCCCTGGCTATACAGTAGAATTTTTGCTTCTGACTAGTACTCAAGCATAGTGATGAGGGTCAGCCTGTTTGCCAGGAACTTCTGTGATGTGTTCTCTTTTCTGTTTATTCCTTCTCATCACTCTATTATATTTTCAATATCGATTCCTAATTTTAAAAAACATTTTTATTAATTTTTAGAGAGAGAGAAAAGAATTGATGTGAGAGTAAACCAACAATCAGCTGCCTCCTGCACACATCCTCACAGGGGATCTGTCTGCAACCCAGGCGTGTGTTCCAACTGGGAATTGAACCAGCAGCCTTTCGGTGCGTGGGAGTACACCAAACCAACTGAACCACACTGGCCAGGGCTGGATTCATAGTTTTTAAAGGGACATTTATCCCTGGGGATTTGTAATTTAATTTTCACTATAAGATTCATAATCCTAGTATTTACCGTCTCATTTATTGGTACCTCAGTCTTTTTCACCAGGCTTATACATCATTTATTTCCATTGCAAATACTTTTGCCTATAATGAACATCACTTAACTTTTGTTCTTAAAATCACTTTACCTGCTATAGGCAGACGGAAGTTTATCCTTTTGAATTAATAGTCTGCTTCATTTTTCAACCTCTGTCACAGAGTTGCATAATTCAAGTCAATATTCACTTTCACTTTAGTTTGGCAAATATTTCGGACTTTTGAATGTATTTTTTTCCTAGTCTACTTTTCTTACACTTTATATGGAAAAAAAAATATATATATATATGCAAATTTTAGGCTATCTCACATAATGGCATTATGTAAAAAAATAGGGCTTGGGACACTTTTCTTGCTTTTGATCACCTTAGGCAAGTAATTTATTTTTCTGAAGAATTGTCTGTTGCATAGGTGTGACGGTGTTTGTTCTCATACCTGGCAGTGTTGCTATCAGGACCAAGTGAGGCAGAGCAGGACTTTTAGTGCTGGCTGTGTCCCGTCAGTCATGGTCCTTTAAAAATATACTTTCGCCCCAGCAGAAGGCTTCATTTGTCTAGGGTGGAGCCTCGCCATTAGTAACTGTGCAGGGGAGGCAGGGCCGGAACCACCGAGGTGAAGGATGTGGGATCACTGAGAGACATGTGAGCAGCAGTAACAGAAGGTCTGACACAGGATCATGCTGCCGCATTGTTGTACAGAAGGGAAATAGCTATGTTAGAAGAATTTGAACTTCCGTGTCCAGCATGAGTTTATACTGAAGTAACTTCAGTGAGTGGACCACTTATTGATTTACTCCATTAAGATTCAGATGATATAGTAACACCACTACTTTTACCCAAATTTCTTGGATTCTGCTTATCAATTAGGTTAAACTTCCCTTGGGTAAAGTAAAGCTCTGAATGCAATGCTTGTCTTTCCTACTTCTTAATCTCCATTTTATAAGAAGTCTGTTGTATCTTATGCTTAATACATTTATATAAAAATAGTGATTGGATACCCTCTAAGCAATGAGAAGCAAGGTAGTGGTGGGCATACATGTATTGTTATGTTAAGAATACATTCTAACAGGCTACTTCAGGGTAAATCTAATTCCTTCTGTGTTACGTTGTACCATGTGCTATTCTTGGAACCCAAATGACATACTTGGCACAAGGGTATAAAAATAGTAGTCACTAAAAGAATGGCATGTCCTATAGAGTTTAGATTTTAGTGAATAAACTTTTCTCCAAAAATTATAGTGTGTGTAAATTTTTCTCTTTGAACTTGCAACAGTGAACCATGCACAACTTACCAGGATTAAAACAAAAAGAAATAAAAAGTTGGGCAGCTTTTATATCTGTTTAAGAAATTGAATTTGTAATTAAAATCTTTTGACAAAGAAGCCAATAAGATCTAGATGCCCGGCTAGTGAATTCTTACAGAATTTAAAGAAGAAAAATGCCACTTTTATAGAGATTAGAAAAATAGTAAACTCATCCCAAGTGTTGGGGAAAGTTCTGTGCCCCTGATAGCTCCAAGTGATTGAGGGCCCCTGGAATTCTTACGCTCTGCTAGTGAGAGTGGAAATTTATCCAAACCGCTTTGTAAAACCGTTTGGCTGCCTCTGAAACGTGAATAGATGCATAACCTCTGACTCAACAATTTCATTCCTAGTTATATGAATGTCTATGAAAGTGCACCAGAAGATTTGTAAACAGTGTTTATTGCGGCATGATCGTAATGGCTCCAGTCTGGAAACAACCCCAGTGATCGATACATAAATTTCATACATTAAAATACTACACAGCAATGAAAGAAATCAGTTACTGCTGTGTACAACGGGATCGGTAAATCTCACAAAGGAAATGTTAAACGAAAGAAGCCAGTAACATTACTTATGGTTCATGTACATAAAATTCAGACACCGCCACATCCCAACTGGCGATCCTCTTTAGAGTAGCAGTTAGGTTGTGACTGGGAGGGGCGGGAAGGAGCATCTCGGGTTTTCCTTCTTGGTCTGGGTGGTGGTTACAGGTGTATGTTCATTTCCTAAAAGTTGATGAAGCTGTAAATTTATAACTTGGACCCTTTAGCATACGTCTATTCATTTTTTAAAAAAAGTAAACAACTCAGAAAATTGATTAATTATGAATAAAGTGGCCTGGAATGACTTTAAGTAGGCACTGATAAGTAGAAACTTAAACCATACATTTATACAGTCTTGGAATATTCAGTGTAAGATTGTAAGTGAAGTGCAGTTCACCTGATTTCTTCCCACGTTGCCCTGCATGGTTGATTTATATGTGACTCAAAAAAGAAGCTCCTTTTTCCTTTAAGGGAAGTAAAAGAATTCCTGTAGGGATAGCCTATGGGAAGCTCATAAAAGAATACTAATGACCTATTCATATGTGTTTTATTTTTTTAAATTGGCATCATTAATAAAAAAATGTGTAGTGAGTAAAGGGAACTCTATCCATGAGATGCTTAGAAGAGCTTAATTGTGGTGGTGTCTTCTCACCCTATTAGAATTGTTTTCATTGGATGTGGAATAGAGACCAGAAGGACCTTCGATTATTAAATGTTTTACTTTGTTGCTGTCATGGTGAAATTACAGGATCTATTTCCTTTTTAGGTGCAAGTGTTTGGACTGTATTCTGGAGAAGAATTTCATGAGACCTTTGACTGTCCCATTAAAGTAAGTATTCAGTAAATTTTAATTTTTCTAAGGGTTTTCTTAATGAAGGCCATAGGATTACAATACTGTGAGTGCTACCAATTTTTTAGTAGGTTTGTTAATAAGCATCTATTAAACACAATGTACTATAGAAACTATTCAGTCCTTTAAAGGAGTACAAGATGTATATTATATGATTGTGATCTCAGGAATATTCTTGTAGTGGGTGAGATCTCTCTCTCTCTCTCTCTCTCTCACACACACACACACACACACACACACCTGCGCTTAAAGACTCGGTTGGTGAAAACAATATGAAGAAGTCCAAAGCTGAGAGAAAAGTTACCTTTAGAGTAATTAAAGACTCAGTTGGTGAAAACAATATGAAGTCCAAAGCTGAGAGAAAAGTTACCTTTAGCTGTTCTTGTTAGTGACGTTTTTAGATGGAATGATGTTTGGGCTTTAATGAATGGATAGGGCAGATGGAGAATTTGGTTTTCCACGTGGAAGAACAAAATAATAGAAACAGAAAGGCCAGAAAGTTTAAATTGTGTCCGGGAAGTGGCAAATAGTCTAGTGCAGATAGTGCGTCCATAAAATACTGACTCAGCAGGATTGCTGTATATCCAGGCTAAGGAATTTGGGCTCCATCCGTTAGATAAGGAGAAATTATTGAATGTTTAAGAACAAAGACATGGCACAAACTGAGGTGAGCTTAAGGAAAAGTAGTATGGCAGCTATATGCAGTATAAACTTGGAGGCTGATAGCCACAAGGCAGGAAGACCAATTTCAGATAAACAGTTATGTTAGTTAAAGTGATTATTGTAGTTGTTAGAGGAAGAGGTCATGTATTTTTCTCACTTGCTTATTCTAACATCTATGGATTGACAGGTAACGAGGAGGAAGGACCAGATGGTGTTTGAGAAAGCCAAATCTGTCCAAATAGAGGGTGACTGGGGGAGAGTGACTGGGAACGAGACAGGTTAGAGGGCTAATGCAGTGCTCCAGGCGGGGCGGGGCAGGATCTCAGTAAAAAGAGCAATAGTGAGCGCAGCAAACCTCAGAGATACTGAGGATCCAGTTCCAGGCCACTGCAAAAAGGCGAGGATCGCAGTAAAGCGGGTCATTCTCTTTTTGCTGGTGGAGCATCTTGACTTCAGTTTGTTAAAACACAGCACCTGTGAAGCTTGATAATGTGAAGAGCAATAAAATGAGATATGCCTGTATTCAAGATGGAGTAGAAGAGATGAATTTGGAAAGCCTTTACAGCGGTTCTCAACCTGTGGGTCGCAACCCTTTTGGCGGTCGAACGACCCTTTCACAGGGGTCACCTAAGACCATCCTGCGTACCAGATATTTACATTATGATTCATAACAGTAGCAACATGACAATTATGAAGTAGCAACGAAAATAATTTTATGGTTGGGTTACAACATGAGGAACTGTATTTAAAGGGCCAGAAGGTTGAGAACCACTGCTTTAGGAGGTAGACCTAACAAACCTTGGTAATGGATTTGATGAGGGTGATGAAAGATGAAGGAGGTGAGGGGAATGCCATCTTGAAATACGGGGTGATTTGAGTAAGGACGTTGCTGATTTGGTTTTGAGATTAGATAACTGTAGCACATCTTTTAGGAATATTATGGAGGTTTTGGAAACATGAGTGAGGGACTCAGGATAGAGAGTGGCCCTAAAAACACAAAGTTGATAACCAGAGTTGAGTACGATGAAACCACTTTGAAGGGCATTATCTAGTTAAAGGTTAAAGAGTGAGCAGAGAACACATGATGAAATTTTAGAACATCTAAGTTAAAGGTTCAGGCAGTGGGGGGGTAGGAGGGGAGGTGAATTACAGCAGGGATCTAAGAAGCATCAGAGGGAACAGAGGAGATACAGAATAAGAACATAAAATGTATTTAATTGAAGATGCATGAAAGTATAATTGTGTGGATTTTTCTAATGCTTGGAAATTTTTTGTACTAAGTTAGAAACCCCCCTGAAATGTATTGGTGATTTTGTGGATTTGGGGATAAGAAGGCGCCAGGTAGAGTATGTGCCGGCTTACAGCCAAGAAGGGAGCCCATAGTCCTGCACTGAGTGGTGCCACAGGCCTTCAGAAGGCCACTGGCAAACGACGTGGGAAGTGATGGGGTGGAGCAGCCTGGGGAGAAACCTGTGTAAGGGGTTAGAAGGAGATTGGCTGAGTGGAAACAGAATGAGAACCAGGGGGACAGGAACTGAGGGTGGGGGTGAAAGGGAAGGTCCCGAACGGTTAGCTCCATGACTCTCTGGTCTTGCGGCTTTTTGGTGTAAGTACACTCGGTGTCTGAGGCTGCGCGGCCCTACCTGTTCCGCTTGGTGCCTTCAGCCATTGGAAGGCATCCTGGGCAAGGAAGGAGCTAGTTGGGTTCTTTCTCTGGGACCCTTCTGTGAATCATATTCAGTTGCAAACATTCTTGACACCTTGATTGACCTACCTTGTACCCTGTAAGGAGGGAGACTCCTCACTCATCCAGAAACTAGAACTAATTCACTCTCAACTTTTAGCTTTGACCTGCTTCATAGAAGAAATATTTTTACAGAAGCACAAAACTCAGACATCCTCAATTGTTGCAGAATATTACCTGAATAGATTACTTCCTGCCAATATATAAGGATGATTTTTAGATCATGCTGCCTCTAATTATAGCGTTTATTCTGTGCCTTAACCATGACTCCTAACCTGGCATCGGTTCTTGTTCCCTAGATCATCGCCGTGCACCCACACTTCGTGAGGTCCAGCTGCAAGCAGTTTGTGACTGGAGGGAAGAAGGTAAATGCTGTGTCTGCCATCACATGCAGTCTTTGAGGGGTTGCTCTTGAATATATCGTCAACATTTTTAATGTTTGTTCATTAGGAGAAATTTTGAGAAATAACAGTGTAATGAAATCATAAGACCATCATGCCTTGGGGAGGTGTGGCTCAGTGTTTCCCACTGGCATTCCCGTGGAGTAGCTTCAGAGCAGGAGAAAAAGAGACAAGTTGTTACTCAAACTACCTTCTAACACTTTGAAATATTGTCTCTCCCACACAAAAAGGGGTAGAGGTGGCATTAAAAAAATAACAAAATCAGTTAAACTAGTTTTTTTTTTCCCTTTGTAGAAAATCTCTTGCAGGCCTTGATAAAGTTTTAGAACAATTATGGCTATTTTTACTGACATGTTCCTCACATATTTTATTATCTTAGCGCTATTTTAAAAAGAGGAGAGTAAAATAATCCTTTTTTGCATTTATATGTTTGTTTATAGGTATAGTAAATTGTAAAACAGTACTTCTGTTTTAGAATGTTAATTTTTTTTTTAATTTTCATTAACCAATGGTATTTTTTAAAACCATCTTTATAACAAAATGCAACTATTGTGCTGGCACTCCGAACATTATTTCATATTCAGTTTAGAACTTGGTGAAAGGAGGTGGTCTGTGGTCTGCAGTGCATAGCTAGGGAATGGCTACTTTGAGGCTCAGACAAAGAATGTTTTCTAATGGTTTATGACAGTTACCTGTCTTTTTTCCTTGTTCTGCTGCTTCACAGAATGATAGTGTTACCAAGCAAGGGCCGGCCTCCTGATGCACGTAGGAACCAAAACTCGGCACCGCTCAAATCTGCCCCCCCAATCTGGGGTGTGGACAGTATTAAGGGTGAGGGAGAGCAGGGTGGCAGGTGGGAGTGCTAGGGAGCACGTCTGGTTTTGGTGTTATATTTAGGAAGTCATTGCCTGATCTAAGGATCATGACTATTTATGCCTGTGTTTTCTTCTAGAAGTTTCATAGTTTTAACTCTTAAATTTAGCCCTAGAATCCACTTCGAGTTAATTTTTTCGTATGGTATAAGGTAAGAGTTCAAAGTCATTCCTTTGCATAGGGCCATTTGTAGAAAACATTGGTTGTTTTGTTTTTGTTTTTTCAACATTGGCTTGGCCCCTTTGTCAAAAATAAGTTAGCCATAAATTTCTGGACTTTCAGTTCTGTTGATCTGTGTATCAGTTCTTGTACCAGTACCTCTTTTAGGTTTAAGAGCCACTAATTTTGCTATAATTACTTAAGGGATGACCAACAAATTAAGTCCTCTTCAGGCATTTTGATTTTGAGTTCTTTCCCTTTAAAAAGCCATGATAATGTCTCCTACTTATGTTAGACTAGAGGCTTAAGAAACATTGTCTGTAAATGTATCCTCTATTAGAGACTTCAACATAAAGTATTGACTGATTTATTTGGATTCATTAAAGTTTATTATGTAAATATGTATTTAGTTAATAAAAAGTAGTGTATATTCAATAAACCACAGTGACCTCTTTGTATACAGTTAAATAACTAGAGATTTCCAAAATGTACAGCAGTTTGGTGAAGCTTGCCGAAATCGCCAAAGAAAGTCCTTCCTTCTCTTCTGTATGTGTATGTACTTTTTAAAGAGCACTCTAACTGTGTAGTATTGCCATTAGTGTGTTTGGTTTGTTTTAAAATAGAAAAAGAGCTTTTAATTAAGAAACGGGTAGTATTGTAAAATGATTCTTTTCATCTTGAAGTGTTAGCAAATTTTTAAGAGGAGAAGTGTTTGTTTGTTTGTTTGTTTTTTTCTTTTTTCAAATTTTATTTTTTATTACAAAGGGTATTACATATGTGTCCATTTTTTTCCCCGCCCTAGACAGTCCCCTAGCCTCCCCTATTCCCCAGTGTCTTATTGTTTGTTTGTTTTTTAAATAACCAATCACAACATTTTAGACCTTAGAAAAATGAGGAAAGCAAAGCTTTACATTGGCCCAGTCACAATACCACTCAATCCAACTTCGTCTAGCGCAGTGATCGGCAAACTCATTAGTCAACAGAGCCAAATATCAACAGTACAACGATTCAACTTTCTTTTGAGAGCCAAATTTTTAAAATTTAAACTATATAGGTAGGTACATTGTTATTAACTTAATTAGGCTACTCCTAAGCTGGCCTTTGCTAAAAACATCCTCAATCTGATTGAAGTACGTTCGCTGAGGTCGACCCCTTCCAACTCTCCCATCCACATTCATCTTGTATACTTGTTTTGTCTATCTCCTTTCGTTCATCCTCTCTGTATGTCCAAACCATCTCAACATACCTTTCTCAATCCTCGACACTACATCTTCTTTCACTCCACAACATTCCCTAAAATTAACTTAATAAACTTTACTTAAAGTACTGTAGGTGCGCCCCTGTACATGGTATTTTGTGGAAGAGCCACACTCAAGGGGCCAAAGGGCTGCATGTGGCTCGCGAGCCGCGGTTTGCTGACCACTGGTCTAGCGCCATGAGCTAAGCAGAACAGTTTGAAGAATCCAACATTTAGCAAATTGTGGTAACCTTGCAATGATTGTATATTGCAGATATCAAGCCCTCTCAGTTTAGAGCAGATGGCAGACAATGGGAGGAAAAGAAAGACAAATATCATGTAACTGAGAGGTTATGACCTTCTGCCTTTAAGAAATAATTTAATCTTCAAAAAAAAAATTAGGGCAAAGACCAGACAGATGAAGGTTTAATGTGGAATAAAGCATTTTTAACCCTTAAGAACACTGATTTTCCCTAGACTGACAGCCAAATGAATCTTGAAATTATATGCCAACTCCTGTTAATAGTGAAAGTGGCATGGAGACTAGAAAAGTGAAACATGAAAAATAGAAATCCCACAGTGAGATATTCAGGATATATTTCATAATGATATTTGAAAGAATGCCTAACTTATTTTAGTTGTTTTGATTTTATTAAAAATTTCTAGTCCTTAAAAACATTATTAAAAGTAATTAGAACATTTCAGAATAACTCTGCAAAAGAACAGTGTAGCAGAAAAAACCTGATACTACAGTTTGACACATTTTTTGATATTTCCTTTAAAGATTCCAGCTTCTTAGGTCTTTAGAGATACTCCATATCCACCAGGGACTAGGAAGAGGATGCTATAGTTCTGTGTGGCATAAACTTTTGTTTTAGGCTTTCAAGGTAACTTCTTAGTAGTTGAATGGCATAGCTAGATTCATGGACTCCCCTGCCTGACACATGAGCATATAAAAAGCTTATTCTAAATTCTGTTTTGTTTCTATGTTGGGGCAGGGGGAGGGGAGGAAAATAAAAAGCACATCTCTCAAAAGGCCATTGGAGAGAGCTTTCCAATGTATAAACCGATGGATTTTTTAAAAAGTATAACCACCTTGTGTAGCAAGAATTCTAATACATGAGCATAGCAATGAGGTTTCTCTTTTAGAAACAAATCTGTCAGGCAGGTCTTGTCTGGATTATCTTTAATTGCACAGATTTTTCTGTTAGCAAATAAACTTTGGCTTCCTATGATCTTTACCTCTGAACTCTGAAATGCATTTCATAATAACTGGTTCTACTATTTGACAAATTATTAAATTGTCTCAGTGCTGTTAGCCGCAGAGTTCATTTTTAGAAACGAGGTAGTCAGCTGTTTGGCATTGTGGTGGGGTAGAATGAGGGGGGTGGCTGCAGGGACAAGTTGCTTTGTAAGCTGGAAATTGTCACTCAGCAGATGAGGAAAGGACCCGTGTGAATGAAATGAGGAAAAGCGTCTCACTGTTCGCAGCTGAAGGCTGGTGGCAAATTTTACCTGAAGGACAAAGGCGGTAGCATCAACTAGCTTCTGTAAGTTTCCAATGGTGATTCGCAGCAGCAAATTGCATTTTGAATCTTTTTTTTTTTTTTGGAAGAGGATTCAATAGAGCAGCTTTTTGTAAGAACACAAATCTTTTTAGGTTTCAGATGGCCCAGTGAACCGCTGTGACCACTAAACACAGGAGTGTAGAGGTGTTTCCATGTGTGTTTGCTGATCTCCTCGTCTGATTGGGACTGGAGGTCTTGGCGTCAAAAGGGATTTGGCATAAGTTATCCCCCTTGGTCTGCTGTCCAGTGGGTCTCCAGGAAGATGCTTCTGCAAGTGGTCAGATGCTTGATCTTAGGCAGTCTTCTACATGCAAACTGTTCTCACACATTACTACACAGGCAACCATCAGTTTTATGTCCTAGTGGTTGCATGTTGAACTGTTGTAAATAAATACCTTAATTTCTACTAGGTATATGCTATAAATCGTCATTCCATTCCTAGAAATTCATTTCATGCTTTGAACATACCAAAATGTATTTAAAAAACCATCAATTATTAGGAGGTAAAACACAAATACAATGGCCACAATCATTTTATGTATGTAAAACCAAGTTGTAAAATAGCTATATTATAAAAGTATATATATTTATGTGCTAAACTGGCTGAAGCTAAAAACAGAAATCTAGTGTTTAAAATAGAAATCATTTTTAGTCTCAAAAATAGGTGTTCATTTCTTTCAAAATTTAGTTTTTTTGTCTCAAGTATTAATTACTTTTCCATGTCAGTATGTAGGACTCCCAAAGTCTTTGAGATGGATCCATGGTAACTTCATTATCCTCAGTGATCCTCCTAGTTTCATGTCCATCAAAAGCCTGTTGAGAATTGAAGCCTTTTTTTTCTTCAATGAGTTCAACTAACTTTTCCTTTTGTAATGTCTCCATATGGATTGCAGCGACCCCCCTGCCACGACCACCCCCACACACACCCCAACTTCTGATGTTAAGCCTCATATCTTCCTAGAGCCATCAAACTGCCTTTGCTGCTGCTGAAAACACTTCGCTTTGCATGTGGAGAGTGCTGTGATTGGGCTTAAGTATTTTGAGTAGCAAATGACTGTGCAAGAATCATTGCCTAGTTCAGAATGCTTGTCCTGTTTCCTGGAGTTTAATACCAGTTGATTGGGAGGTTTTCTCTGTCTTTTTTTTTAAATAAGGCTCTATGAACTACGGTAGACTATATATAGCAAAGGGTCACAATTTCAGCCATTGTAAGTTCGCATCACTAAATACAAACGTAATCACATTCATTTCACTAGTGTCTTTGGTTTCCTTTTTAAAATGTGTTTTTATTGATTTCAGAGAGAAAGGAAGAGGGAGAGAGAGAGAAACATCAATGATGAGAGAGAATAATTGATTGGCTGCCTCCTGCACTCCCCCCACTGGGGGATCGATTCTGCAACCCGGGCATGTGCCCTTGACCGGAGTCAAACCTGAGACCCTTCAGACTGCAGGCCGATGCTCTATCTACCCAGCCAAACCGGTTTCTTGAAGACAGTTTTGTTTCAGGGTCAATGTTGGGTCTGTGAATACATAGTATCTGGATTTCAGGAATGTCAGTGCATTTCCAAAGGCAGATAGGTAGAATGCTATGGTGGAAAGCAGTTAGACAACAAGAAGGAAGGAAAATGAATATACCAGGTTTTTTGAGAAGGAAAAATGTGTGTGTGTGTGTGTGTGTAGTAATTTTGCAGTCTTTTGTCATTATGCATTTGGATTTTTCTCCCCTGTTGTTTGTTTCCTTTTAATTTTCTAATTCAATTTCAACCAGTATTCCCCTTTGGTGTGTAACAGTGAAATTTGGAACAAACGAAATGTCTAACAATAGTGAATTAGCTGTGTCTTGACCTGCAGCCAAAGATCACCAGGCACACACTAATGGGGTGTGAGGAGGAAGGTGTTAGAAAGAAGTTATTATAGGATTTGTGTTGGAACGGGGGGATTTGGGAGGGTTTAAGGAAAAGGGGTTTTGCTCTAGATTGGATACTGTCAAGAAGCAAGAATAATTCTATCATTGGTATTTTAATAAATCTTACCTAGAAGGAGGAAAGGCTAAGTCAAGGCTAAAAACATAATTGGTGAAGAAGCAACAGTCTGTTTTAGCCTGGTTAGGGGGATGTTTTGGCATGCATGTGGCTGGAAGGGCATTTATATTTTGTCTGCATTCAGACATGATTGTGGAGTGGTGGTGTTTTTGTCCTCATCCCTCAGGAGGCCTTGTCTGATGCTGGTGTTCTCGAAATTGTTTATATTCATCCGGTTCACACCGCGCCCTCGCTGGGAGTGCCAGGCCAGTTCCTGGATGTCAGCTCCTCTTTCTCAGTTGGAAAAATTCACATGCCTGGCATTAGCTAGTTGCTTCTATTGAGGTACTTTACAAAAATATATGTGTGGTCTGATTCTATTTTTTTTTTGTAGAAACATTATGTAGCAATATGTATGGAAGACTACAGTAAATTATTAACTGTGAATATTATTAACAATGTCTGGGCAGCATTAAGATTGTTCTTTCTGGTTGTCATTGGCTTTTTTGTATTTGTGGTAGTAAACAAGCATTACTTTTATAAAAATAAAAAACAATAATAAAAGAATATATAAATTAATTGCAACTCTTTGGATTTCCCTCCCTCTCTCTCTATTTTAAACCTCACCCAAGGATATTTTTTCCATTGATGAGAGAGAGAGAGAGAGAGAGAGAGAGAGACATACATCAGTGTGAGAGAGACACGTTGATTGGTTGCCTCCTGCTCTTGTCCAGACGGAGGCCAGGGATCGGACCTGCAACCAAGGTATGTGCCCATGACTGGGACTCAAACACAGGACCCTTTGGCCCACAGGCCAACACTAACCGCTGAGCCCACCAGCTAGGGTGCAAATATTCTTTAATGGTTACATAATATTCTACCCTACAGGTCTATTTAATTTTCTTAACCATTCTCATAGAATTGGACCTTTAGTTTGTATCCAGTATTTGGTTATCAAATCGTGCTGTAAGGAAGCTAGAAATCTTTGAGCATGAACTTTAGTTTATGCTTTTGGATGTTTGTCTAGTGCTGATTCCTACTTTGGGAATTATTGAGTCAAAGATTATGGTTGCTTTTTAGGCTTTTGATACATAGTGCTGAGTAAAATTGCATTTCAGAAGACATACCAATTTTATACTAGCTGTGTGTGAGCAGACCTGTTTCACCACATTCTATTTACCAATTTAATATACAAAGATAGTTCTATTTTGTAACTCTTTTGAATTATTACTCATTTTGTACATTTTTATTTACTAGCCACTTATATATCTTCCAATGTAGTTTGTCTGATTGTATTCTTTGCTTGGGGCAGCTTTTAATATTACCATACAAGCCTGGACAATGAAGACTGTCCATTTGATATTTATTGTTAGTTTGAGCACAAATTATTGCTGCTTACTGAATAGCCTGCAGGCTTTTCTCCAATTTTGGCTAAATCTAGGATAATTATTCTTTCTCCCAGAGAGGCCTAATATAGGAGTCATAATGAGACTTTAGAGTAGACATTGGCGTGTGAGAGAGGGTGGATATATTCTACAGATGCGCGTCTGCCCCCGACCCTCAGTCCTGCCGCTTCCGCACAGGCTACCAAGGGCAGGCCAGTGCACCCGTCTAGGGCAGGTCATTTGACTTGGTTTCTTCTGTAGTGCCCTGACCTTTAGTTTTTCCCCTTTTGCTTTTTTAAAATATGTGACTTTTTTGTTATTTAAGACTTAACAATTTTGTATTTTTTTAAATCCTCACCCAAGGATATTTTCATTGACTTCAAAGGGAGAGGGAGGGAGGGAGCGAGAGAAAGATAGAGATTGCCTCCTGTATGTGCCCATGCGCCCAGACAGGGGATTGAACCCACAACCTAGGTATGTGCCCTGAGCGGGAATCGAACCCACAATCTTTTTGGTGTACAGGAGGCTGCCAGGGCTGCAGTTTTGCATTTTTCTTCATATCCTCACTGTACAAAGATCTCCCTGCAGTCACCTATGATTGAGATTATTTATGTGTAGTTAAAATTAGAGGTATTTGCTCATCGCAGAATATGAATCCAGGTTAACCACCCAGTGGATGACTTCTGTGCGTTCTCTCCTTTGCTACTGAAGGGGTCCCGCGTTGAACCCAGTCCTGGGACATGTAGCCTCAGGTGCAAACTGAAAGACAGACCCAAAATGTTTGAACAATCAAATCTGTTAAGTCTGTAGATTCCATAATGGAAGCTCCCCCCACCCCAACTAAAATTGTTTTAAAATACCCTCATTTATTTCTGAAATCACATTTGCAATTATGAGTTTGCATATGCAGAAATTGCAGATTGCTAGTTTAAATAGGAGTCTACCTCACACGTTGGCTACAGTAGATATGTAGATTTATATCCATCTGTCATCACTAGTTTTGTTGTTGTTGTTGTTGTTAATCCTCACCTGAGACTATTTTTCCTGTTGATTTTTAGAGAGAATGGAAGAGAGAGAGAGAGAGGGAGGGGGGGAAGGAAACGGAACAAAACATCAGTGTGAGAGAGACACATTGATTGGTTGCCTCCTGCATGCATGCTGGCCGGGGCTGGGGATCAAACCTGCAACCCAGATATGAGTGCCTTGAATGGGAATCGAACCCACAATCCTTCAGTGCAGGTCAGCACTAACCAGTGAGCAACACCGGCCAGGGCACAAGTTTTTAATATAAAGGAAACTGCTCATAAGTGGCATTTAACCTTTTTTTTTTTTTTTAATCACATTGAACCCAGAGCTTAGATTTCTTGGTCAGTAAATTAAGTGTTCCTTATGTTGATGTGGAGTATTTTTAAATTTCAAAACATTATTCTATCTACGTGGTTTTCACAGGATCAGTTAATTCTGAGAGGCCTTCCAGAATCTGTGTAGCATCTTGGGTTTGTAATAATTGTTTACTCAAATATTATGTGAAGCAAGAGGCCTATCCAGTGGGCCGGCAATCTCCTGCAGCAGGATTAGCCTATATTAACTGCTTTTAAGCATGTTAATTACCTTAAGGCAGTGGTCCTCAACCTTCTGGCCCTTTAAATACAGTTCCTCATGTTGTGACCCAACCATAACATTATTTTTGTTGCTACTTCATAACTGTCATGTTGCTACTGTTATGAATCGTCATGTAAATATCTGATATGCAGGATGGTCTTAGGCGACCCCTGTGAAAGGGTCATTCGACCGCCAAAGGGGTCGTGACCCACAGGTTGAGAACCGCTGCCTTAAGGGAAAGGAGTTTGAAGGATTATAACTTGTTCAGAAATAACCATTGCATTTAAAGCGATAATATATGTGGGAAGCTCCCTTTTCCTTCCTATGTGCCTTATGTCTTCTCTTGGTGGCGTTTGAAGAAGTTGTGTGTTCTAAAGTTTGTCCTGGGCCGAAGCCAGAGGCAAGACAAAGGCACTAGCTGTTCACTGGGCTCTTCTTCCAGCCGCTCCTGCCTCCATCAAGACTCAAGCCTCCTGCCTGCTGTCAGCAGCAGCTACCATCCCGGTCTTCTCGGTGCTCACCAGTTTCTTCTCACTTGCCTTCTTGGCTTGGGAAATTTCATTCCTCATCTTGGGTGTGTAAATCCTTCTGTGACAAGCCCTCCCCCTCATTATTCCCTTTGTCTGTTTTGCAAGAGAAAAGTCCTATTTGGCATGTTGTCATTTGCTGGGTTTGCTTTTCTTTGTTTCTCTGCTGTATTATCTTGAGCTCCCAAATCTTCTCTGATCGAGCGTTTTGCTTTTTATGGAGTCTTTGTGTTCTCTGAGCCCCTGGTCCTTCCTGCAGGAGTGCACCTGGTATCTGAGACCGGCCCAGCGCCTGACACCTCAGTCCAGTCTTCCCGGCTTTCTTGTCTGCCTGAGAGCGAGCAGGGCTGCAGTGTTTAGGAAGCCTGAAGGAGTCCAGTGATTTATAGACTTGAAAGATCACAAGATGATTAAAAAGGGGCCAGTCATACTGCCTCTCCTCCATCAGGGAAGAGTGGGTGATGGGTAATGACAGGTGTTGCGCGGCCAGAATCGGCAGCTTTATTACAGCCCGGTAGGAATCCCGCCACATGTGAGGGAGACTCTGGGATGTGCATCCTGACCACTCTGTCGGGTGGGAAAGTACCAGATAGATTTATCAGCCCGAAACATAGAAGAATAAAGTATATTGCTGAAGATGTGAGGGCTCCTATTGAAATACAAGTACTGAGAGTGCTGACTGCCAGAATGTGGATTTATGGGAAATAAAGCCCTAAAATACTTTTCTCCAACAACAACAAAAAAATATACCTTTTGGAAACAGTTTTTTCTCTCTCTGTACTTAGCTCCCATTGAGCTTAAATTGCTCTCAGTATTGTGATAATGACAATTCACTATTACAGGATGTGGAAGATGAACCAAATAAATTAACCAGCTGCTTTTAAGGTAGTTCACTCAATGGCTAACCCTCTAAAATGCTTTGTAGAACATTGGTGCTTGGTAGGTCTCGAGGCAGTTTTATGACTAGAAGAAAGAAATGGATTTTATTAAATGTCAGTGAAATATAGGCAGATAGTTTTGTGGTAGTTAAATTAGGGTGGGATGTTTGTAAGAAAAGCAGCTTATCTTTACTTAAATCACTGAAGCAGAACTTTCCCT
>NW_006297890.1:558248-576604 GCF_000327345.1 Myotis davidii
AATGTGCTTCTGCTTGAAATTCCCATAGATTAGGATTAAAAAAGCAAACGGAGAGTGGATTGTCTGGTCCTCTCCCTCCTGTATGAAACCGCATGTCCTCCAAAATGTGATAAATCAAATTTTGCATGTACAGCAGATATATTTGGAGAGTTTCAAAGGACAGTAATTGGAATGATTCCATAATTATTAGCTGACATTTAAAGTTTTATACTATGTATTGGTTGGAAAATAAGACTCATTAGTGAAGAATAAAGTGGAGTGGTGAGGCAATGCAGAAATGGAGGCTTCCAGGGCCAGGCAGGCAACGTGGAGGAGAAGCAGATGAGGTACAAAGACAACGGGGAGAAGGGGGCCCGGCAGCAGCCGCAGAGCCTTCAGGAGGCTGCAGACACATTTCAGATAAACACTTTCAGACCCAGTTGACATCCCTGAAATAAAGGTACTGCAATTACCTAAACTGAATAGGGGAAGATTAGCCTTAAAAGTAGTTTTCAAAATTTTGACAAGCTGTGCACAAATTATATCCTCTGGCATTGAGCAAAGGGAAATAGACCAACATTTCAAGAGTAGAACATGGGGTCAATACAAGTGAGTCCTTTCTCAAAGCAAGGAGATTTATATATTATATGTTTTTATTGATTTTAGGGAGAATGGAAGGGAGAGGGAGAGAGAAACATCCATGTGAGAGAGAACATTGATTGGCTGCCTCCTGCACACCCCCTATTGGTGATCGAGTCCACAACCTGGGCATGTGCCCTGACCTGGAATTCAACCAGTGACCTTCTGGTGCATGGGACAACACCCAACCAACTGAGCCACACCGGCCAGGGCAAAGCAAGGATATATAGTAATTATATAAAGAGTCACAGGATTCTTTCCTTTAGGTTTTTGGGATTAGGGCAAATTCTACTGGACATCACTAACTACAGATGGGCTGAGTAACAAGGGTTTGGGGGAATTTCGTAGCTCCTCTTAAAGGAAACACATTGTGTGTATGAACAATGAAGGAAAGAATAAGATTAGTATACCTAGAAAAGCCTACTCAGTATTTGTTATTTATTATGCCTGTGTGTCTAGCCAAGTATAAGATGTGGGCTCTATCCCCAGTACATTTACAGTTTGGGAGATGAAAGATAAATACATGCATCCTTGTGAACAAAATAGAATGTGGCACTCATTATCCTTCCATAAAACCAGCATGACCTTAAAACATATACTGAACTAAGAAATTAGGGGGAAATTTTTTGACTTGCAAAAGAATTCTTCTGAACAATGACCTTCCTAATATATTTAAGGCTTCTTATGTATACACTAGGGGCCTGGTGCACGAAATTCATGCACAGAGGGGTGGGAGGGTGGGTCCCTCAGCCTGACCTGCACCCTCTCCAATCTGGAGCCCTCAGGGGATGTCCTATTGATGGCTTAGGCCTACTCCCCATGGTTCTCTGCTCTCTGAGGACCTGCCTGCTTGATGCCCTAAGGCCCTGATGTCTGCTCTCTGTGGGGGCCCTGTGGGAGACTGCTTGCCCCTTGCTGCCACGGCCAGGGGCAAGCAGGGCCCTGCTGACTGCTTGCTCGCTGCCAGGGACATTCCTGCCCCACCCCCAGCCATTCGGCGCCTGCAGGCATAGGCCCGGAGTGGCTGGGGGTGTTCCGGGACCCTGGCTGCTCTGGACCTACAAGCGGGCCTACAGGCTCAGAGCAGCTTGGCTGCCGAGGATGCCTGTCCCTGGGACACAGGTTGCTTGGTGCCGGTGCGCATGCAAGCGGCTGCCCCACCCCTGGCCACTCCACACCTGTGTATGCAAATTAACCCGCCATCTTTGTTAGGTTAATTTGCACACACGTTCCCGATTGGCTGATGGGTGTTGCGAAGTGATGGTCAATTTGCATCTTACTCTTTTATTAGTGTAGATTATTGCTTATTTTTTCATCCAAAAAATATAAAGTGATTGAAACTACTGCTATTTGAAAAACATCAGAAAATAACTTGAGTCTGGCTGGTGTAGCTCAGCAGTTGAGTGTTGATACAGGAACCAAGAGGTCACCAGTTTGATTCCTAGTCTGGGCACATGCCTGAGTTGTGGGCTTGATCCCCTGTGAGGGGCGTGCAGGAGGCAGTTGATTGATGATGTTTCTCTCTCATCGATGTTTCAATCTCTCTATCTCTCTAAAAAAAATCAATAAAAACATTTAAAAAAGAAAATAACATGAATCATGTATAAAATTGTAATGTAAATTAACATTTATTTCATTTACAGAAAGTTAATATATTAGCCCCACACACACTTTTTTGAGCACCCTATCAGTTGCACAGAATGTCTGCTCGCTCACTGCCAGAGACGTTCCTGCCCCGCCCCCTGTCATTAAGGGAGAAGCTTTTTTGCTTCTTTGATTTCATGTCAGAGCATGACACAAGATTTGTAGCAGCAGAACTCTGGAAACTCAGACTCAACCACGAGACAGACTGAATTCAGAATTCTCTCCTTCCTTTCTTCTTGCCCTCTGCTGGAAGTTTTCTTTGGAGCTAGAGCAGGAGACAAAGGGAGGCCATGGTCCAGCCGGCCACAACTTCCTACCGTAACCAAAAAGCACACCAACCACAACAGAAAGGATCAGTTGGAGTGAATTTGGACTTTGGTTGCTATTGCAAAACTTCATTAACAATTTTCTATAGTAATGTTTTATTTAAAAATAGTTACAGTTTGTGTGAATTAATTCTAATTCATATTCAGTATACTTCACACATTCCTTCTTTTCTAAATTTCAGTGAATTTTTGAGTTTCACTGTTTTGTTTCAACTATTCCCCTAAATTATCTTGACTATAAAAATAAGAGAATAATGGGTTTTTATCCCCAGGTTTATTAACATTATAAAAATAATTTACATTTCATATAGAATAATTATAAAATAGAAATAACATGAAAATCTATTACTTATTTCTAGTATTAATTATTATTACTTTATGATATTTTTCTAGATTTTTATATATGGATACACATTCATATTTTATTTGTCATCATATTTAAAACTGTTTTACAATCTGCTTTTTTATTTAATATGCCCTGAATATCTTTTTATGTTAATATCCTATATAATAAAAGGCTAATAAGCAAAGCGACCAAACAGCAGAATGACTGGTTGCTGTGAGGTGCACTCACCACCAGGGGGCAGATGCTCAACACAGGAGCTGCCCCCTGGTGGTCAGTGTGCTCCCATAGGGGGAACACCATTCAGCCAGATGCCAGGCTTATGGCTGGCAATCCAGCAGCGTTAGCGGGAGCCTCTCCCACCTCTGTGGCAACGCTAAGGATGCCCAACTGCTGGCTTAGGGGGAGCGGGCCTAAGCCATCAGTCTGACATCCCCTGAGGGTTCCTGGACTGTGAGAAGGCTCAGGCCAGGCTGAAGGACTGGGCGTGTTGCCCCCCCCCCCTCCGCCGCCCAGTGCACAAATTTTGTGCACCGGGCCTCTAGTAAATATATAAGCACATTTAAAAATGAATGCATATGCTTCATATGTCTCACTCTACTGCTTTTTACTCAATCATTGCCGAGTTTTTAGTTCATTTCTGGCTGTTATAAATAACTTTACATACATCTTTACTCACATGTCTAATCATTTCTTAGCATAAATTTCTAAGCATGGACTTACTGGTTTCATTTTTAAAGCTTTTGAGCCATTAATGCTAAAGGATCCTCTAGGAACATAGTGGGAATAATACTGGGTAGTTTAAGGAGGCCTTGTTTCCTGCACACACACACACACACAATGTCTGACCTTTTCATTTGATTCATCTTTGTCAGTTCTTTCCTTTCTTTCTCCTTCATCTGTCAATTCTAGGACCATTGCTATACTGTTTTGAGTGTTAATTTTATAAAATGTTTTACTGTCCAGCAGGGCCAATCCACACACACACATACACACAAATTGCTTAATTTAAAAAAAATATTCCTTGTTATTCTTACATATTTTCAAATGTATTTATTGTATTTTAGAAGTTCTAGAAATAATCCCTTTGAGAATTTCTTCGGACTCACATTAAAATCATATGTTGATTCAGAACACTTAAACTCTTCATGAGAATTTTGAGTCTTATTATCCAGGAATATATTACATCTTTCCATTAGTTAGTTCTCCTTTTAATACCTCAGTAAAGTATTTTTGTTTTTGTCATGTAGTTGGTACCTGCACATTTGTTTTTGGTCATTAACTGTTAGAGCTGTGGACTGTCCCTTGTTTATAATTATGATTGTTTCCCCTAAAGTTTAGCTTTTGGTATTTGTATTCTCATTTCAGAGTGCTCCATTATAGTTTGATTTCCTCTTTCACCCAACGATACCATTTCTTTAAAATTTCAGTTATTTTGTTTTGCTTAACCTTTATTACTAATTTCTTGCTTAATTTTGCTGTCACCTGAGAACAAGAAAGATTATTTTTGAGGTTCTTCTCTGTTTTATGACTATCATCTATGTGGAGTCAAAGTAGGAGATTTCTCTGGTTCCCTGGATAAGTCCTATTGTTTACAAATACTGAATTTTTCCATATTGCTAGTGGTGTTTTTCTTGTTAGCTCATATTTACTGAGAGGTCTATTTTCAGTATTTAGAGTTGAAGTTGCTGTGAATTTGTAATAGATTTTTCTGAGAACTTGTTCAAATCTTTTATGTTGGATGGTGGTGGGAGAAGGAAGTTTTTGTTATTGCCTGAATCGGAAAAAAATTGTCTTAGAAAAATGGCTGCCAAAGAACATGATCATTGATGCAGCAGGGAACTGCCTTATTTTTTTTTAAAGCCTGCTTTCTGCATTTACTAAGGAATTGGAGTGTGCACAGGTACTGTCCGCCTCCCATAACTGGCCCAACTGTCTTTGGTAGGTGCCTTTCTGTTGCCTGCTTTCCTTTTGAACTGTGTCATCAAGTGAAGGTGGGAGTGGCTACTCAGGTGTCAGCTACCAGTGCTGATCAAAGCCTGTGACCTGCATGGCATTTTCCCATGACTCCCCTCACCTCCAGCCCCCTCTGCCCAACCAACCACTTCCCAGGCAGCCTTTTTCTTGTAGTGAGTTGAATCATGGCCTTCACTGGGGTCTTATTTTTATCATTTTATAGAATTTTTAACTTAAAATATGGGGCATATTTAATTTTCCTAAAACACAAGTACAGATTGTTCACTTTTTAATCCTGCCTTGGTCATGTCTAGGTGGGAATTGGTGAGGACGGGAACTTGATGTAGTACTTCACCTCCACCACACCTTCGTCCTGACCAGCACTGTTCCTCCCAGCAGGTGGTCATGGGGCACTCCCTGGCCCCAGCCCAGTCACCCAACCTGATCCAGACCACAGATGGAAGAGAGACATTTCAGTCTTATCAGTTCCTCATGTTTAATTTATGAGTTTGTTTTCAGCTACCATCATCTTTAGTGGAGTGTGTACCAGGAGTATATTCACAGGTTTTTTTTCCTCGTTTCCTGAATTTCATTCCTGCCCTGTCACAAAATACCAAACACATTCAGTGACCTACCTCCTTGGGTCTTTGGGAAAGCTGAATCACACACAGAGAGGACCTAAGGGTCTAACAGGAAGCAGGGACGCATGGTTGGCGATTTCTTTCTTAGGACCTGGGCTGAGAGAGCCCGAGAGGGTTAGCAGGTTTTTAAGGGGATATCCTGTAACTGTCTAATGGAAAGACAGGACTCCATGTGTCCCGTAAAAGCCCCGCCTCCAGTCTCCACTGTGGACTGTGTGAGGACATCTTTCTTTTCCATGGATAGTAAAGAACTTCAGGCCCTTATGGCATTTTAAAGTGACCTTTCTCTGCTTATTCGTGAAGATGGACACATTTGATTATAGGATTTTCCCCCTTTATTTTGTATTTTTTTTTGACTATATGAGCCTAACTATTGAGAAAGACAGGTTAAAAAATATAAGTAAAATATGAATTTGCTCTCTTCTCCTATTACTCATTTCCCCTCCGTGTTTGGGGATGGGAAGGGACATAGAATATACTAAGGTAAAGTGAAATCTACTCTGATGATAGGAATTTTTTAAAATCCCGTATGTCATCAGCATTGACTTCTAAATGGTAGGTAAACATGTTTCAGGATTACATGTGTGAGGTTATTGTAAGTTATACATTGAATAGGTACATCTTGTATATATTAAGTTATATATTGTATAAGTGTCTTTTCTTAAAGTATTTAAATTGGATATATCAAGAAAAACTATTTTATCGTACCTTAATAATTCATGAATTATTAAACTACAGCCTTAGAGGTTTGGACCAGTTATATTTGGTAATAAAACTTATCTAGCAGATATTTTTTTAATACATTCTCCCCTTTACAATAAAGACCCTAGCTACTCTGAACTTTTAAAATAAGTTTAATCCTAAAGCAAATTTCTCTTATGACATGAATTACTGTCAAATGCCATTTAAAAATTATTTTTCTTGGGTTAAATGAAAAACAGACCACAGATGGGAGAGCAAACATGCTTCTAACTATTGTGGTTTAATCTGTAACTAATATTTTTACTTTCAGAGAGACGTTATGAGGTTTTGATTTCCCAATTTACCAAATAAATTAATTCTTGGGCAATCATTTGAAGAACATTTTGTGATACAGATCTTTTGACTAATGTGTAGTATTCTCCATCAGTTTGGTATGGTAGTGCCATCTTGTGGCTTGACTTTGTAGTAACTTCAACACTCATACATTTTAAACAGTGTCCTGGGTAAGATAAAATGTAGTGGGAATTCTTTCCAAAATGCATATGATATAGTACTATGAGTCTGAATAAAAATTGCCAAGAATAAGTTGTCATTTGGTCAATGGCCAGGCAAAAATAGTAAGGAGGGAACCTATGCATGCTTCTTGGTTTCTAAAATTCTCTTTTTATACTTGTCCCTAGTTATTGCTATTTGAACGGTCTTGGATGAGCAGATGGAAGTCTTCTGTTCTGCACGAAGGGGAAGGGAACATAAGGAGTGTGAAGTGGAGAGGCCATCTGATTGCTTGGGCCAATAATATGGTAAGAGCCTGTCACCACCTTCCCGATGCTTCTTCAGCGAGAAAGAGGGGCTGCCGTGAGAGGGCTGTAACCAGGAGGAAAGACGGCACTTGTTGCGGTGGTCACCGCTAACGGATACAAATGGCAATTCATGTCATACCTGGAAGGTTAAAGAAATTACATTGCTCTTGGCTTTCATAATAGAGGAACTCCCAACATATTCTGGACTCTATTTTAGAAGAAGAAACCTGAGGCATGGAGAATAGTCAAGTAAATGAAAAGGCATCTTAATAATTGAAGGGCTGCATTGGGAATGTGATCTTGAAAATATTTTTTGCCTAATAGCCAAGGGCAAGTAACAGTTGAGATGAAACAAGTGCACAATATTGCTGATTCCATTTTACTCCCAATATAATCACAAGAAAAATATAGGCTTGCCTTATAAAAAGTCAATCATGGTATTTGGTGCTACACTTACTTAAAAGTTTACTCAATATGAGTTAGAGCAAATAGAAAGTTTAAAATTATCTTTTTGACATCTGGCATATCGTTTTGAATTTCGAGGTATAACTTAGCAGATTAGTTCTATTCTATTCTCCCAGAATCTACCTTGCTATTCAGGACTTACTTTCCCTGGGTCACAGGAAAGGCAAGCAGACCTGTGGCCTCTTGGTTTATTTTCACTTAGCTGCTTGCTCGATGTTTCCATGTGAGTATTTTAAATGTCACGTGTAGTTTTCTGTACGTAGTAGATTTTTGATTTCACAGTGTTTCTGAAAAGCAAACTTCATTTTGTAGCGAGGGGAATGAATGTTACACAGTTAGAAATGTTACGTGGCTGTCATTTTGGAAAGGCAGTTGTCTGCACATCTCACATTTGTGTTGTATTTGAGCCGCCGGTGCCATCCACTAATAGTCGCCGTCGTGCAGAAAGAAGCACAGAGGCTTTCTCTTGTGTGGGGTTCCCACAGGTTTGTCTGGAGGAGGGGCATTTTCCTTCGCATGACTCCCACAGGGCTCCGTAGGCACCGCCAGTGTTCTGCAGAGCTGGTTGTCAGTGGTGTGGAGCAGTGTTTTCCGTTACTTTTCTTCTCCCCAGTAGAGCGTGTTAATGCTGTTTTATTTTCCAGGGTGTGAAGATATTTGACATCACCTCAAAGCAAAGAATCACTAATGTGCCCCGGGATGACATCAGTCTTCGCCCGGATATGTACCCCTGCAGCCTCTGCTGGAAGGACAGTGTGACACTGATTATCGGCTGGGGGACTTCTGTCAAGGTGGCTTTGCTTGTCTTAGAATAAGTCCGTGTTGTTATAGGTTCACTGAAGATGCTCCAAAGGAATATGAGTTATTGAATGCTTCTTGCAACTACAATACCTTCCCCTGAGTATTATCAGCATGTGATAATCATTTAATGCTCAATCCTTTCATATGCTTAAGTTTTAAGACAGAGCCTTTCTTTTCCATGCCATGAAAAACAAATTGTGGCCCAGCCGGTGTGGCTGAGTGGTTGAGCGTTGACCTATGAATCAGGAGGTCACGGTTCGATTCCTGGTCAGAGCACATGCCCGGGTTGCTGGCTCGATCCCCAATAGGGAGCATGCAAGAGGCAGCCGATCAATGATTCTCTCATACTTATGTAATGAAATGCTATGAAGACATTAAAGAATTGTGGAAGAATATTTAAATAATATATTCTTTGTAGTAAATTGTTAGTTTTATAAAATATTTTTTTAAAAGGTGGTTAATGGTGTTCACTTTGTGCTGAGACACCGAATAGTATTTGTATTTTTCCCTTTGGGTTTTCTGTATTTTAGAGTTTTCTGTGTTGTAGCTATACTTAGGGATAGCAACTATAAAAGAACACAAGAAATACTATCTAAAGACAAAGGAAAAAAACCTTATCCCCGATGAAAGTGGCAGTGATCAGTATTTCATTTTAGATTTTTTTCACCTCCATGGCTGAACTTGTGTAAATTTTTTGTGTCCTATTACAAAATAGAATATATTTACTTTAGAAACTATAGCAAAGAAAATATCTCTAGTCTTCCTACCCTAAAACAACCAGGTGTTGAGTGTTGTGTGTGTGAGTGATAGATAAATACTAGTGTGTGTGTGTGTGTGTGTGTGTGTGTGTGTGTGTATCCAAACTGTATACATATAATTTAAAATAGGGATTGGCAGACTTTCTGTAAAAGGCTAGCATTATGTATTATAGATTTTAAGCTACATTTTGTTCTGCTGAATATTTCATTCTCTCCCCTCCCCTCCCCTCCCCTCTCCTCCCTTCCCTTCCCTTTAAAAATGTCAAAACTATTTTTAGCTTACAGACCTGGGGGGCGGGGTGGGGGGGACGGGACAGGCCTGGGCCAGGCTATAGTTTACCTGATTTAAATTATATAACACATTGATTTTAATATACTCAAAAGAAGAAGAGTCTGTGCCACTGTTTTACTTAGCAACAGTAAAATAAATCGCCAGTATGTAATCAGAAACATAAGACCTAGTACAAACGTTGCCCAAATGAGCCGTTGGCCTGTTTTGGATATGTGCTTCTGCCAGAGCTTTATTGTCTGATGACAGAAGTAGCTCTTAAGTAGAATTGGGAAGAATGGGCCATTTGAAACGTTAAAACTATATAATAGTTTCCTTCCTTTCTTTGCCCTGGAATAAGACTTTATTGAAGAATAATGTTGAAGAATATAAGTAACAGTTGCTATATATCATGGAAATTAATTTTTGTCACTTAAGTCAGTGGGTAGATTGTGTGCACTCCATCTTCAGTACTACATGGTTAATTTAATGAAAGTATCATATAGTGAATGACATGTTATGAAGAGTTTTCCATCAAGTGAGTAAAATAACCTGTGAATTTATTCTCTAGATATGCTCGGTGAAGGAACGGCATGCCAGTGAAATGAGGGACTTGCCAAGCCGATATGTTGAAATAGGTATGCCTTCCTATGAAACCTCAGAGGAGACGCCGTTTTGCTAAGGGGAAACCTAAGACCATGTTCTTCTTCAGGTCTTATCGCTTGGGACCGTGATGGAACTGGTCAGGGAGCTTTTGTTTTAAGTTTTGAAACTTCATTCCAGAGACCCTCTTGTCTAACTATATTTCTAATTTTTACACAAGAACTTTGAGTTGGCTTTGAAGTTGAATAACTGGGCTCTGGTTCTGTCTACTGCCTGGATTTGGAACAAATTCTTACCCACCTCAATCTTCTTACCCGGAAATCGTGGAAAAGAATACCTGTCTCAATGTTGTTTGTGAGAATTCCGGAGTTAATATGTGCACAGCTCATAGCACAGTACTGACATCTGGTCCTGTCAACGTGTGTTTTCTGAATATTAATTTTCATCATTACTGGTCTGGTCCAAACTGCCATAATCTCTTTTCTGGATCACTGCAGCAGCCTCCTAACTGGTTTATCTCCGTCCCCTGTGAATCACTGTAATCTAGTCTCCCAGCGCAGTCAAATTACAAATCAGATCATGTCACCACCCTTCAGTCTCCTCCTGTTGTTCTTGGGATTAAAATGAGACTCTTGGACACGACCAGAGGGACCTGTGCCAGCCCTCACCTGCCTCTCTGGCAGCAGCCAGGCTTCTCCTTGGTCTCTGTGCTGCAGCTACACTGGCCTGCTTACGCCGACCATGCCCCTTCCTCCCCTCTGTCTAGAACGCTCCTCCTGCTTCTTTACTTCATTGACCTTGGATCATCCTTAATCACACCTCAGGTCAAGTATTGCTTTCCTGGGAAAGCCCCCTGGGCCTCCCCAACTAGGTCACATCCCCCCAGTATGGGCATGCGGAACTCTCCTCTTTTTAGCACTTGTTTCCGTTGCAGTGATCGTTGATTATTCATTGAGTATCTGTCTTTTCCACAAAACTATAGCTTCCTTCACAGACGCACTTGGCCTGTCTTTGAGCAGTGTCTGTACCTCAGGGACCTGGCACAGTGCCTGACACATAGGAGATGCCAAATGACACTGGGCCGAATGAATCAGTGACTCCGGGAAGTATGCCAACGGGGATATACCATTTACTTCTTCAACTTAGTTTTAAAACTTAGTGCCAAAGTTATTTAGATAGAAAGGATGAAAACTGACAGACTTTTGTCAATTAAACAGATACAGTAAACATGATTTTTGTATTATTTAGAACTGAGAGCAATAGGAGACATATTTGTGTGGCAGGAAAAGTTTTGCTGTCTTATAAGTTAGCTGAAAATTTCATTTACCTATTGGGTGATGAATGGGGAATATAAATTTGATGGGTCATTATAACAAAGTGAAGCTGAGATAAATCATTTGCAGTGACTATATTTCTAAAAACTGAAAGACTTAAATTACATGGCTAATATGGTTACGGCATTTAAATCTGGGATATTTTTTATTTGAAGTCAGATGTTGGTGGTAGGGTTTTTAATAACTTTTTGCCTTAGAAGGATAAATACATACAGAATAGATATATGCAGAATATAATGGTACTGAGAAAAACTGAGGAACAAGATAATATAGAAGACTGATAACACCAAGATAAAGATAATTATTTTATGATCTCTATCTTCTATCCTGCTGTTCTCTACCAGGAAAAAAAAAAAGAAAACCTTTGAACATCTGAGTACTTAATGTCCTGAGAGACACATATCAGAATATTTTAAATACAGATGAGTTAAAAAAAAAAAAAAAAGAAAAGAAGAAGAAGAAGAAGAAGACGACGACGACAAGAACTCTGGAAATTTTTGAAGATGTAAAAATTTTCAGGGAAGGATAAAAAAGTAGTCGATATCTCATTAGTTGGTGTTTATTGCTCACATAGTAGGTATGGGGCATTGTGCTATATGCCTTACCTGCTTTAGTTTACATCACTCCCACAGCTCCCCTTCTAAGGGCACATAGTATGTTTCTCATGCTATAGCTAAAGAAAAATGGGGCTTAGGGACATAAATAACTTGGCCAACGTCTTACTACCATGGTGTTAAAATGGATAGAATTTCTTGTTAAGGTTACTTCACCTTCCCAAGCCAGAAAAGCCTGGAGGTGATACCTACCTTTGAAGATGGTTATGAGAATTAGACATGATATACATAATGCCTGTCACACATACTTGGCAGATAATAGGTGCTCACTAAATCATGGTGGCTATTGCCACCATGCAAACTTCCACCCAGCTTTGTGATTACTAATAGCTGACCCAGTATTGGCCCTGGAGGCCTGGGATCACGTTATTAAACTGTAGTTCATCTGTACTACAACTGATGTGAAATGCAATGTGCTTGAGTACTAACAATATCATATTACTGACATTTTAGTACTATGGTTAGTGGTTAAGTACCATATTTTCCCCCCTTGAGAGGAAACCTTTAGTAATATAAGCCATTTCCACAACAGGAGGCAAAGTGGTTTAGATAAGAGTCCTCAACTAAGATAAAGGAAAAGAGAAATATTAGAAGGCCTGGATTACAATTTGCTTTAGCCCAAAACAACATGATTTACTGTTCTCTAGTAAATGAGGCAAAACCAACATTGTGATTAAAGAAGTTCTGTGACTATACATATCTTAGACGCCAGATGTTTATAACTCTAATAAGTCAGAATCTCAAAAACACAAAAAATTATTCCTCTCTGTGGGATATTAATTTTTTTGTGGCTGTTTCAAAGGGTAACATTTCTTTTTTTTTTTTTTTTTTATAACCAAGTACTATAAGAAAGCAAGAAAAGATTTGTAGAAGTACATGACTATTTTACTTCTTAATTTCACGTACTGTAATAATGCTAACTTGTTAAGTACTAAATCTTACAAATTGAGACTTTACAAATTGGGAATTACAATAATTTAGGCAGAGACTACATGAAGTGCGTAAATTATAAACAAAAAAAGATCCTGGTCAAGTCGGCAGCGTAGGTAAATGCAGTACTCACATCCTCCCACAACCACATCAAAATTACAACTAAATCACAGAAAAACCATCATTCAGAACCACCTGAAATCTGGCTGAATGGAAGTCTTACAACTAGAGAATTAAAGAAGAAAGCGCATTAACCAAAGTGATGGAAAGCAAGGATCTACAACCAAGATTACTCGACCCAGCAAAGTTATCATTTAGAATTGAAGGTCAGATAAAGAGCTTCACAGATTAAAAAAAAAAAAGCAGAAGAAGTAAACCAGTATTATTTATCACCAAACTAGTATTTTATTTACATTCTAATAAAAGTTATACCCAAAGAAATTTTATAGATAGGAAAAGGTATACCCATAGAAATTAAGATGATTTATCCAAGTTCAATTTAGTAGAAGTTAAAACTCAAATTTCCTGACTCTACATTAAATATAATTTACATTATACTATACTAACTTCCCGAGGTAAGAAAAGAGGGTACAGTTTAACCTCCATTTAACAGACTAATTTGGGCAAGGGGTTGCCTATTAAAGCCTAAAGTCTGTCATATAATAAGGTGTTTTTTCCGAATGTCTATGTTAAAAAATTGACAAATTAGTTACCTATTTTTACTTATGTGAACATGTTTATCTAATTAAAATTATTTATGAAAAATTTAATTTCACAGGAAAGTCTTCTATATGTATTACTGTAATTCTAAATTTATACTGAATAGGTCTAGTAAATGCCTGAATTCACCAGTCACTGCAAATAAACAAATGCACACGGCTGGGTCATGGCTTAGCACACATTGGCTGGAATGTCTTAAAACTACAACAAAAAGGCATGCCACCTGACAACAGAACCAATTATCTCTCTCAATATGATGTGATAGCTAATCATTAGCTAACATTGTGTACAAGTGGTGATTCTTGGATTTAAATATATAGACCCCTCACCATTTATTTCTTAAAGTGATGCGATAATTCTTCATTATAAAGACTGTCTTTAAAAAGGAGAAGGGAATTTATTTCCTCTGACCTTTGTTTCACATAAACAATAGTTTTATCATCATGTAATCTATATTTATACACCCTTTCCTCCTTTTAAATCTTTAAATAAAATGACTATTAAATGTTAAAAAAAAGAATTATAGTGTCCCAATTTCAAATGGCCTTCCTTGTGACCTTTATACACCTGTAATGCTCTAACTGAAAAACTCTAACTCAGACATTTTTAAGAAGTTATTATTTTTGTTAGTAGTTTATATTGGGTTTTCATGGGATTGAACTGTCATTTTTAAACTAGCCGGGCACAGTGTCACATTGGACCATTCATGTTGCTGTTATCAGGTTTGCTTTTTGTTTGTGATAGAAATTTTCAAGTGAGGTTTTCAGATGCCCTCTCCTGGGACTGACTGCTGTCAGGGGGGTATGCCCGTGGCCCTTTGTGTTACATTTCTAAAATGAGTGCATCCGAAATTCAGAGTCGATGCGTCCTTTCCTTTATGTGCTGCTTTTTGCTCCTGTTAATGATGAATCTTTTATCCCCTTTGTTTGCAGTGTCCCAGTTTGAAACCGAATTCTACATCAGTGGTCTTGCCCCTCTCTGTGATCAGCTTGTTGTGCTTTCCTACGTGAAGGAGGTTTCAGAAAAAACGGTAATTTATTTCACTTCAAATACAACGGGAAGAGTGGGTTCATTTTCAGCATTACACCTAGGTCAGGTTGTCCATGAAAGGGCTCTGCTATAGTCTGAGCAGAACTTCCTGACCTATAAAATAAGGTCAGCAGAGATTGCCCTGTAGACCTAACGCATTTGCCTTTCAGAAGCTCCACTCATTGCCTGCCTTTGTTCCTTTTGCTGAGCAAAGGGGAGTCCTTCTTTTCCATCTCTCTTGGTATTTCAGTCGAAAGGAATGAAGGATTCCTCTTTCTGAAAGGCGAAGAAACTAAGCTGACACTGTGCATTACCAGAAATGACAGCAGTGACGTTGATCTGCTGCAACAACAGGGCCCCTGTGGTCAGAGGGAATTACGGAAAGGGCAGTTCATTATTTCCTGTGGTCCAGACATATTTGTTTACTTCCCAGTGGCCTAGTGATTCTGAGCAGCCTGATTCTGGCTTTGAAATAGTCTGTTGCTAAGTCTCAGCTATCAGTGCAAGCGATGGTATGAAATGTATGGCTAAATAAGAAGCCGCGGAGAGTCTAGATTTTGTGATACATGACTCTGGAATGAAGCCCTTTGCATGGTCCCGGGGAGGGAGGGGCATGCACAGTCAGGCTCTCTTTGAAGCCTAGGCCAGCCCCATTTCCAGCTTGTCTTTATGTCCGAGTCCAGGGGTCCTGTCAGGAAGGGGGTAGGGGTGGCTTCAAGGCATAAACAAGGAGAGCTTGTTATAAAGGATTTTGTTTTGATCCTGTATATAAAAGAAATAGCAATTGATTGTCTAGTCCTTTACAGTAAGTAGGCTCTTCTTTTCTGTATCCTCTCCTTTCTTTTCCCCCTTTTCAAATGCCAAGGAATAAAATGGGGAGACAAACCCTGGGAGGCCCAGTTTTGAAGTGGTAGCTGCTCTCAAGCTTTTCTCTGTGCTAGCACTTGCATCAGGAAGCCATCGCTATGGTAACCTGAAGCTCTGGGTGCCCGTGTTGCTAGGCAATGGGAAGCTGTAGACTTAAGTGAACACTCAAACCTGCTAAAATCAATATGGCTGGCTTCTAGCTCTGTTGCAGGGCATCAGTTTTTTATTATTATTATTATTATTATTATTATTATTATTATTTTGAAAATAAAGTAAAGCAGTGGCTCCTGAGAGAGTAAATATGGTACTTTTTGATGAGGAATGTGGGGAGGATTGAGAATGTGATTGAAAGACATAAGGAAAGAGGTAGTAAAGTGAAAAAGGGAAAATCTAATAAACAAGTGACCAAGGAAAGAAAGAGAAGAAACCTTTGTTAATAAAAGAGAGCATTGGAAAGGAGTGAAAACCAAGAAAGGCCAACCACATAGAGCAAATTAGAAAATGAAACTTTTTTCAGAGAAAGAAGTGAGGGTCTTGCAGATGACTTAAGAATGTGTGTGCCATTATATTCATTTCATATAACACCAAAGTACCTAAATCCTTACACACAGAATAAACTGATAAAATTAAGACGAAAGGAATAAAGAAGCAGCTTGGAACCAACAGTGCCTCCCCACCTTTTTTTTCCATATCGAGAAGATCACTTACCTGCAGCATTAAAATTTGTTTTTATATCACTCAATATAGTATCCCCCAACATAGCTTTCTTTTTACCTATGTGCATATTTTTCCACACAATTGCAGTCATAGTTACACGCTATTCCTTACTGCCATATTTTGGGGGTCCTTATTCCATTCTCTCTCTATGTGGTCATGGAGTCTCCCATCATTATCTCTTACTAGCGGCTCAGTGCAGGAAGTCCCTCAGCCCAGCTTCTCCCTCTGGCAGTCTGGATCCCTCGGGGGATGTCCGGCTAACGGCTTAGGTCTGCTCATCCTTAGTGCTGCTGCGGAAGTGGGAGAGGCTCCAGCTACTACCGCTGCTCTGGGCAGCCATGAGCCAGCTTCTGGCCGAGCAGTGCTCCCCCTGTGGAAGCGCACTGACCATCAGGGGCAGCTCCTGTGTTGAGTGTCTGCCCCCTGGTGGTCAGTGTGCATCATAGCGAGACCGTTTGTTCCATTGTTAGGGTCAATTTGCATATCACCCTTTTCTTTTATAGGATAGTGGTTGTATACTATTTTATCTGATTGATATACCCTAATTTATTAAGCTATTCCCCTAATGTTTTATTTTTCTTTCATTCAATAATAAAGGTAAGGATTGTGGTAAGCATTGGAGGTTAAAATCCTTTATAATAAACTCAGGACCAAATTCATGCTTCTAGGAAGTTCACAGTTAAGCAGGGTTTGGCCAGTGAACAATGGTTATCAAACAAGGCGATGAATCACATTGTTCATGGTTTTCTTACACATATAAAGGAGCTCTTTATATGGTCTATCAAGGCAGTTTTCTTTTAGTATTATTTGGTTCAAATATATTTTTTTCTATTTTGCTATTTTTGTCTTTGTTACAGCAGTTAATTTTTTAAATATTCACATCTTTCAGCTCTTTCTTCATTTTTTTTGTTTCAAAATTGGATAATTCTCATTTATCCACAGATCTGATAAGTTATGCTCTGTATTCACTGTTGTTGTTTTTCTCTACTAATTGATCTTTTAGAGTTGACATTTATTTTTGGAATGTTTTCAGTGTATGAGGGGCATAGCTAATGTAATTACTTCTCAGTTAACCTAACAAAATTGATCAAGGAAATCCCCGGGGCTTACTGTTTACTTAGGGAACTTGAGAGTTGGTGGTGGCTCTGGACTTCTTCCCTTCTGTTTCATTGTGTCACACTGCCCAGGCCTTGTTGCTTCGGATAGTGGTCAAGTGTATGTTGTATTTGTGTGCTGAAGGCCCCGAATCATGAACTTCAAAGTAAAACAAACTTGGTTTGAAATCCGAGGTTTACCATACGTTCCAGTTTTTTCAAAAACCCAGTTTCATCATTTACTTACATAATTTTTATCTTAGTAAATCTTTTGACCCTCAGTTTCTTCATCTATAAAATTGGGAACACTATTCCTTGCTAAGGGGTAATTTAAGAACTCCGTGAGAACAGTCTTTGTAGAGCCAGTCACAGTAGGTGAGTGGAGCTGGCAGAGGTCCTCAGTAAATCACCTTTTCCGCTTCTGTCTTGACCTAGAACTGCACTGTCCAAAACTGTATGTCACTAACTATATGTTTAAATTAAGTTAGGACTAAATTTAGATTAATTAAAACTAAACATATTTAAAACTCCATTTCTCCCTCACCAGAGTCACCTTTCAGGTGTTCATAGGCAGCAGTGATCATGTCTGTCGCGTTGGACAGAGCGCATAGGGAGCATTGCCGTCATCTCAGCCGGTTCTGCTTTAGACATGGGTCTTAAGCCCTGACTTCTTACTTTTAGCATTACCTGTCTGCTTACCTGTAGTGGCGGCGATTTGGATAACGGAGCAGTTTGTAATATTATTTGTACTCTGCTCACCTTTGTGACGAAGAGGTGTAACAAAGTGGTCTAAGGCTGTGGTCACCGTGGCGTTGAGTGGCTGCCGTCCTGGGATGCTGACATGGCACAGTAATACCTGTTTATCTCATGCAGAGGTCGGAAAATAAAGCACAGTTACGAGGCTATCTGTGGCAGGTGGTTAGAAGGGCTTAGATCCGCCGAAATGATAAAACCAAGGCATTTAATTATGGCTGACTAAATTTAATTTGTATAATTTGTAGAGATGTCATAAAAATGAGCCTTTTCCGTTCTCTTTTTTTGCCCTTAGGAAAGAGAATACTGTGCCCGGCCCAGGTTGGATATCATCCAGCCGCTCCCCGAGGCCTGTGAAGAGATCTTTTCCGAT
>NW_006297890.1:576668-606696 GCF_000327345.1 Myotis davidii
ATTTAAATTGAGGTGTGAAAGGATCTAAGAGCATATCTGGGCAGGCCTCTTCGGTTGCAAGTGTGGGCATCGAGGCCGAGAGATACTATAGAACTCGCTTGAGCTCCCACAGCAGAAGGGAGGGGGAAAGATGGGGCCAGGATGGAGGTGAGTAGGCTCTGGGGTCTTTGTTTTTATTCTTGGTCTATTGCCCAAACTATTTAAAGTGACACCTAAGCTACACTGATGTCAAGCAGCATGTTCTAATTACTCCCAACTTTATGTTCCTAGCCAGAGGACGCTGGGATGGCCGAGAAGCTATCTTTCTGTTTGGCACCAAATGCGCGGAGCCTAGCAGAGTGTCCGGCACATACTAGGGATTCACTGAATATTTGTTGAGTGGATGAATGAACAGACTTAGTCACGGCTCACAAATAAAAGGAAAGACATTGCTAGTTAGTCATACCAGAGGCATCTGTGTTCGGGTATTATCACCTCCTTCAAAAACACATGGAGGAAAATAGAACAGCTTAGGCTTTGAAGAATGTTTTTCTGCTTTAAAAACAATCGACATTTTTGTGTGATATTTTTAGTTCTCATTTGAACCAAAGCAAATGAAGAAAGAGTCTACACATGTTTGACTTTTCTTATATGAATCCCCTGATCATCTGAGAAATGTGAGGAGAGTATTCTGGACTTGGCAAAAAGCAAACGTGACTCACAACTGAGAGTGTCCAATCTAGGTATTTTGCTCAGAGCAAACTCCGCTGCACACTTAGAAACCCTTCCGAACACGTTTTATAATTGAATTCTGCAGGAAACCCTCACAATTGGCATTGTGCACAACATGCTGAAATGACAGATTATATCCCCAGGGCTCGGGGCATCTGTCACTTATGCTTTAGATGGCCTTGACCTTGATGAGGAGGAAACATTTATCGCAGACTGTAGGGTGTGGTTGTTCTGTAAAAATAGGACAGTGCTGCAAATGGCCATTAATAAAGTTTATATACAGTCCGTGAATTCTGATATGCAGTAGACATGGAGAATTTTGAATATTACCTTTCAGCTGAAGTCAGAATATATTAAACACAGAATTTTAAACTCACCTTATTTTTAAAAAGATTTTTGGTATTTCTCCCCTCACCTTCCTTCCTTCCTTTCTCCTTCCCTTTCTTTTTTCTTCCAAATAATTTACAATTGAATACTTTTTAAAGCACTGGGATATATTCTGTCATTCTCTACCTTGTCCCACCCCTACCTTCAAACAGAACCAAATGCGTTTGTTCCAAAGGTGTTGAGTTTTCCGTTCACTCTTACTAAATTGGGTTGCCTAATTAAGTCCCCTAAAACCACTGCCCAGGTTTCTGCTGTTGAGTTGCCCCAGATGTTCCTCTCTTCTCTCACCCATAGAGTATTCTGAAGGGGAATCACTCTTTTACATCGTGAGTCCAAGAGATGTCGTGGTAGCGAAGGAACGAGACCAAGATGACCACATTGACTGGCTCCTGGAAAAGAAGAAATATGAAGTAGTTTTGATTTTACTTTCTTGAAAATATTGACACATCTGTAGCATAGAAGATAAAAGGTTTTTGTGATAAATCTTTCATGTAGGTGAATTAGAATGCCCTACGCTAGCCAGGACCGATTTGGCTCAGTGGATAGAGTGTTGGCCTGTGGACTGAAGGGTCCCGGGTTCGATTCCGGTCAAGGGCATGTGCCTTGGTTGCGGGCACATCCCCAGTCGGGGGCGTGCAGGAGGCAGCTGATTGATGTTTCTCTCTCATCGATGTTTCTGGCTCTCTATCCCTCTCCCTTCCTCTCTGTAAAAAAATTAGTAAAATATATATTTTTTAAAAATGTTGATAATGCTCTAAAAAAGGAAAAAGAATGCCCTACGCTAGAAAATATGTTGGAGGCTAATAACTTTCCAATATTCTTTTTTAGAAATGTTTTTGGGAAAAGATCACAAGGAGGCTAACTAGCTTTACTGTTCAATAGAAGAGGAGTTGGTAGTGGAGGGAGGAAAGGGCTTCCATCCAGCCTGTTGAAGTGTTTATTTTGTGCTTATTCAAGAGGAATAAAATAGAGCTAGTATTTTAGAATTGTCTGTTTGGATGTTTTCGTGGAATCATTCCTTTGGTGCTTATTTCATATATAAAAGTAAAGCTGCCAAATTCTCACTTAGGATGGTTGAACTACCCATTCAGATGGAAAGATGCCCACTTCATTGAGTTCAGATTAATTTTAATAGATAAGAAAAGAAAACATGTTTTAACCTCAGTAACCATAATCTATTTATATGTTGCTTTAAGTTTGTAACCACCTGAAAGGATTCGGGGAAAAATTTTTTAACTTATAAACTATTCAGAGTTCAGGCATTGATACTAAGTTCATACCATACTGCCTTTAGCTCCAGTAGTTTCTTAAAGAAATAATTCTGTGTTTTAAACATTTGTGTTAAAGTAATAATTACAAACTTTACAGAATAAAAATCAAATCAGAGATTTTCAAAATGTTATTTGTATATATACCTAAACATATGAATATAGTTTACTTTTTATGTTTCGTAAAGGAAAAGCGTTCCTTTGTCAATGTAACTCATACAGATTTAGAATGACAGATGACTTTTTTTGTTTGAACCTGGGAGCTTTAATTATATTTTGATTTCTGTCTGCAAAGTAATTCTAATATCCTAATGTGGAAATGAATTCAGCTGGAAATAAGAGCAGTCTGCATTTTGGTTGGCTGGTTTTGTTTGAGTGTGAATGCAATGAGGTTCATTCAACCATAGCATTAGCAATTCCTGTGCTTGAAGCAAAAGCTGCAGGAAAATGGGGCTTTATTTATGTAGTGTAGAACTCTAAAACATAATAAATAGAGTGCCTATAACCTCCTGTCTTTCTCTCTCCCATTTTTCCTCCTCCTTTTATCATGCTCATGTAAATATAGGAAGCTTTGATGGCAGCTGAAATTAGCCAAAAGAACATTAAAAGACATAAGATTCTGGTAAGTGTGTAATTTTATTATTTGAAATATAGCTTTACCTTTCAATAAGTTATAATGAAACTGAAAGTAATTTTAAAAGAACTGATTCTTCCTGCCTTTTGAGAATTTATTTCAAACTAATTCTCCAACCTGTAAGATCAAAATATTTCATTTTATTGAATCAGTTTCTGCTTGTAAACAAGAGACTTGAACACCTGCTAGGAGGTAGTTTTAGGTAATTTGGAAACTGGATTTATGAAATACACTTTAAATACAAAGCTTTCCAGTTATGTGTGGTGAGATTTCTTTAAATCATAGGTAAAATCACATTATCACAAAATGTATCAAGAGTAGTTTTATGAAAGTGGATTGCTTCAGTGTTTCCATAATAACAGACTCAATTGATTTTGTTATGGAGACTAATCTAGGACATCAAATACATTTTTATTACATTTGGACTCTGGAAAAATATAGTGACTGAAAGCCTATTTCTTTGCTAACTGTGACAGTGAATGTGCAGAGGGAAAGCAGAAAATAAACCTCCTTCTCCTCTGAGTGTGAAGGGTCCCTAGAGACCATCCAGCCCAGGACTCTTGTTTACAGCTGAAGGCTGGAAACTTAGTCTTTTATGGCTACTTGGTTTCAGCACAAATTCCTTTTGCCTATACTTTCGCTACCTTAAACTTCTCTGTAAAACTTCACATAAAGGCCTAATTCTCAAGAATGTACAAGCAAAATAATTCAGGAACTAAACAGAGAAAGAACCAGAGCATCTTTTTATTTATTTACTTTTATTCAAAATTGTGGAGAATAGGCAGGGATTCTCTAGAAATGAAGCAGCAGGTGATCCAGCCAATAATATATGTGATGGTGCAGAGTCGTGAAACTGCTTGGCCCGCTGGGTTCTGTGGAGCAGTGAGGAGTTTGTACATCAGGAGAGTCTGATTCTGAAGGGCCATGTGGAATTAGGAGCTTGACTCTGTCTTGGAATCTCTAGAAGATAGGTTGAGCTTGCAGTGCCGCATCCATCATATTTGCTTGTTAGAAAGAGTCTGATGGAGATGGGAATCAATGAGGTATGATTCCCTTCTTGGTGTGGAGGTGGAAGTGATGAGACCTGCAGAGTTGATAGGAGTGGAGTGGTGAAGATAGATGGAAGACATGGTCAACTAGACTCGGGTTTGGTGACCGGCTCTGTGTGCATAGGGAAGTGAGACCGAGAAATCTAGGCTGACTCCCAGGCTTTGGGCTTGGGCCTCTGGTGGATGGTGATGCCATTCAGAGAGGGAGAGGGGGAGAGAGAGAGAGAGAGAGAGAGAGAGAGAGAGAGAGAGAGAGAGAGAGAGAGAGTTGGGGAGAGAGAGTGAAAGACAGAGAGAGAGAGAAGGAGGGAAGAGAAGAAGAAGATGATGAAGAAATGGAGAAGAAATGAGAGAAAGAGAAGAAGAGGAGAGGGAAGGAGAGAGGAGAAGAGAAGGGGAGAGGGAAGGAGAGCGAAGAAGAGAACAGGGGGAGAGAAGGAGACTGTTTAAGGAAGAGTAGGATCAGGTGTGTGTTGGGGTGGGGGGTGAAGTTCGATTTAGACACATTGAGTTTTTGTCTCCTATGGAACATAGTGGAGCTCAAGAAAGATATCCAGACTCAGAAATAGATTCGAGAGAGTCATCAGCAAACAAGTGACTATATGTGTTTGGACCAATCCACAAAGGGCAAGTGTCTAGCATTAGAGAACAAAGGACCACGAATGGAACTATTGGGCACACTCACGTTCAAGGGATTATGCATACAAACAGAATTGAAACAGCCAGAGGAAGGTTGTGTCATGGGAGCTGAGAAAGGAGAGAATTTCAGGGTAAAGAGAGTTAAATGCTTAAATGGTTGAGGTTAGCAGGCCAAAAGTAAGACTAGCTCAGCTAGTTAGTTGTACATTTGGTTTAGTAATAGGAAGGTTACTAGCGAATTTTATGTATATGTTTGATTTATTCTCAACATGTTCTAGGGAGTGAACAGTGAATAGGAGATTATGAAGTAAACTTAAATGTAGACTAGTTTTGAAGTTGAAAAGAGTGAAGATTGTGGTTGGGGGCTATGGCATCATGGGAATGTTGGTGGTGCTGGTGAATATTTTGTGAAAGAGAGACACTTAACATGCTTATGTTAGGAAAAGAGACAAAATTGGGTTGAAGTTCAAGGTGTACAGAGAAAGAGGGTGAGTGGCAGAATCAACTCCACATGGAGAGGGGGCATGGCATGAGAAGAAAGGTTGCAGAAACGGGACTGCACAGGAGACATTCTCTGCTTTGAACCTGGGCAGACTCCACTGATAGTGTGATATGTGGTCTGTTTTCAGAGACATAAATGTAAGCACCCTTTCTTCACTCTGTAGTTCCTATAGATTTGAAATATGATTCCCTGCATAGTAGTCATTAAAGTAAAAATATAATAAACTAAGAACTATGGGTAGTTCCCTTCACTCTTGGAATGGGCATGTCCTATGCATTGATTATGGATGGACTTTTCCTCCTGGCACAACATAATTTTATAACGAGGCAGGCAGAGAGAGAAATGAGCTCCTGCCAATTTTGTCATCAAGGGAGAAAGTCCGTAAAAACTTCTTTGTACATAAAGTAGAACTTAAAGTCCAAGTTGCGATATATATGCTGAGTTTAAGCTTCTCATGAAAATGCTTTTGGGTGAAAATAATATTTCAGAAGAAGAGTTGTGGGATGGTCAAGCGAGAGCCACAGGCCACCCCAAACCCTTCCAGAACCGAGGTAGAGTAAGTAAATAGACATGAGTACTCTGAATCCAGTAGGCCCAGTTTCCTCATCTGTAAACTTCTGGGTTTGAATTACATATTTTTTCTGGGCTTAGTTTCACTTTAACATACCTTTAATATTTCCCTTTAATATGATGTCCTGTCCTTTTGTTTTACTTACAACTCAGACTTGACATAGACAGGTGGCTCACATTTTACAGATGAAAGCTCATTGTGAATTTGAAAATTTGTGAAAATACAAGTGTATTTAAATATGATTAGGAAGGGAATGAGTATAATTACAGGAATATGCTTAAGGAAAAAAGAGCATAATTACATAAAGCATACTAAGCCGTATAAATAGGTTCCAGTCAGTAGTGCTAATAGGACCGTAATGTCATGGCTTCTTCGGAAATAGACTCAGCTTTTTCGTTGTTCCATTTAATTATGAAATTCATTAATTTTCTCTAGGACATCGGCTTGGCATATATAAACCACCTGGTGGAAAAAGGAGAGTATGACATAGCAGCACGGTAATAATGACATTTCCTTGCTAATATAAATAGAATTGATCAATGTTAGCAGTAAAAATAAACCATTCTCTGCAGTGGACAGATGTTTTTATTTAACCTTTCTAACGGGTAATTTTTGACTATTCATGATTTTAACCACAGCACAGATATATGTATATGTGTGTGTGTATGTATGTGTATATATATATAAACACCTACTATCTGCTTTTTACCAAACAAATATTTTTCTCATTAATGATAAAGGTGTCAAAAACCATGAAGAGTCTGAGATTTTATCCTTTTTATAAGCTAACAAGTTAGCCTGTCACAGTTTCAGGGGTGTCTTAGCAATAGCAGTAGCCAAACACCAGCACTTGTGCCCGGTCCCACAGCACTGCACAGAGGGCCAGGTGACCCTCCACAGCCACTGGACTGTGTTACAGGACAGGGACTCTGAACTTAGGGTGCCTGATTCTCTTATAATGGGCGGTAAGCTTGCCTTCCCTTGGCCTCGGAGGAAGATGTTACTTCTATTATACTGGACAGGAAACAAACCTCTCCTTTGCTCCGGAGGGAAGCACTGTTTGGGTCCTGTAATTTTCAGGGCTCTTCACTTAACCAGTATCCTTGAGAAAAAGATCATGTAGAATAAAGACAGTCAGTGCCTCTGCTTGCAATTCAGTCAGAGTTGTCTCTCAACAAGATGGTGGCAATTAAATGGAAATGATCAGACTGCAGGCTCCTGGTTTGCCGGGGTCTGTGGTAGGCAGAAAACGTACCTATGGTGGTATGGGTGTGTCAGTGAATGGCTTTGCCTGCAGCTATGTGGTGCCTGTACATGGCTGACCGCAAGATAGCCTTCAGGCCTACTTTTCCTCCCCTGGGATTTAGGGAAATATGCTTCTTCCATGTGCAAATTGAGTAAAGTTTTATTCTCCAGATTATATACTATACTGTGGTAGGATTCTAATTTTCTCAAGTCTAATTTTTGTTGTCCATTATTTAAAGCCATTCAAGAAGTGGTTTAACCCCTAGAGTGCCAGGGAGCACAATCACGCTCCTCCTGTCTTTCTCCAAAAGCGCCCGGAGTGCGATTGCGCTCCTCCTGCAGTGTCCAGCTCTAAGTCTGCTTTTATTAGTGATGATGATATTGCTAAATACGTCAATTCTTGCTGTGAAGATGACGATTTTGTGGAAGATATTGAATATGTAACTTCATTTACTTGCGATTGATAATTTTTTTCCTAAACTGCTGTAAAATCAGCAAGAATGCCTTGGCAATTTTAGCATAGTTCCTAGGATATTGGTTGTCACTCAGAGGGTTAAATTGGCACTTTGGGGTGTGATGACATTTCTTCAAGGCAGGACAGGTCCCCAGATCAGCGGTGCTCATCTGGATAAATAGGAAACTCAGAACCAGAAAGTCATGAGAAAAACCCCTCATTGTATGTAGTCTTCTGAAAGGTATTCATCTTTATTTATAAGTATTTTGTATTTTTATGATTTTCATCAACCTTGTATATACAAACAAGTGAGCACCAGTGCCACTTGAGATAGAATTTTGTCAAAACTCTGAGATGAGAGATTAATTTAAAACATGAGGGGAAATGTCTACTTACTCTGTCTCTGTTTGTTTCTTTTTGCTACCAGCAAATGCCAGAAAATTCTTGGGAAAAATGCAGCACTCTGGGAATATGAAGTTTATAAATTTAAAGAAATTGGACAGCTTAAGGTAAGCCTAACTTTATTTTTAACTCTTAATTTTTTTGTGTAGTATATTAATATAGGTATGCCTCGGAGATATTGTGGGTTAGGTTTCAGACCAATGCAATAAAGCAAATATCTCAATAAAGTGAGTCACATTTATTTCCCAGTGCATACAAAAGTTGTTTATACTATACTGTAGTTTATTAAATGTGGAAATAGCATTATATCTAAAAAAAAAAAATATCAGTACACATACCTTAATTAAAAAATACTTTATTGCTAAAAAAAAAAATGCCAATCATCATCTGAGTCTGTTGGAAAAATGGTTTCAATTGAGTTGCTCCATGCAGGATTGCTACAAACCTTCAGTTTGTATTTAAAAAAGTGCAATGTCTGTGAAGTGCTATAAAGCAAAGTGCAATAAAACAAGGTATGTCTTTATTGAGATGGAAATAAAATTAAGACAATAATAGTCACTAATTTATTAGGAAGTGAGTATTAGCTCAGCTAGGAAGAAAAATCAAACTTTCAGAAATTAGTTTAAAACTTAGTTTATATATTATATGTATAAAAATTTACATATATAATATAGTACATAAATGATGTGTTCACTTTCTTATCCCCTTCCAGTTCTATGTTCAGATGAAGTTTTCATATTCCTTCCTTTTTAAATTTTTATTGATTGATTTTAGAGAGGAGCGGGGAGAGAAAGAAATTCGTTGTTCCACTTATTTACGCATCCATTGATTGCTTCTGGTATGTGCCCTGACTTGGGATTGAACCTTCAACTATGGCATATCAGGATGACTCTAACCAACTGAACCAGAGCTAGTCATGTTTCTTTAGTGTGGTTTTTGTGGTTTAATCTTCACCTGAGGTTATGTTTTTAGAAAGAGGAAGGAGGGAGAGAGAATGAGAGAAACATCAATAAGAGAGAGAAGCATCCACTGATTGCATCCTGTATGGGCCCTCCCTGGGATTGAACCCAAAATTGAGGTATGTGCCCTGACAGGTAATTGAACCCACAACCTTTTGGTGCACAGGGTGATGCTCCAGCCAACTAAGCCACCTGGCCAGGCTGGTCATGTTCTTTTTAATGGATGTGGAAAATAGGTATTATCTCATCCAGTAGATTTTAAAACACGAGAGTGTTTTCTGTTTGTTTGTTTTTCAAGTTTACTAAAGATTAATGCTTTTTAAAATAATATGTTACTTACTGTAAAATAAATGGAAAAGTTTGACTCTAGCTCTAACAAATAATTTTGATACTTCATTTTTTAATCTTTTTTTTTTATTGTATTTTGTTAATCCTCACCCAAGGATATTTTTTCCATTGATTTTTAGAGAGAATGGGATGTAAGGGAGGGAGAAAGGATGGGGGGAGGAGATAGATAGATAGATAGATAGATAGATAGATAGATGATAGATAGAGAAAGGGAGAGAAAGAGAGAAAAACATCGATGGGAGAGAGACACATCGATTGGTTGCCTCCTACAGGTGCTGCAATCTGGGCAGGGGATTGAATATGCAATCCAGGTACATGCCCTTGACCAGGAATGGAACCTGCAACCCTCCTGTGTGGGGGGCTATGCTCTAACCAGTTAGCAACACCAGCCAGGGCCATTTTTTTTAAATCTTTCAACTTGGTGCACAATGACCAAATCAATAAAGTATTCCTATATTTGTTTATAGAAAAAAAACCTTTAACATATGTGGGGGCCTTTTCAGTGGTCTCTTAGTATTATGAATATTCTTTTAAAAATTCCCAGTTACTCAGCTGGTCATCCCCATATGTGTTCTCGTCCCTGGGAAACCCCCAAGGACACTGCTCCTCATGTTTATTGGGCTGCTTCTGGAGTGTGTTATCCAGTCCCGTGGCCATGTTTACCCAGTGGCTCCATAACCTAGACTTCTCTTTTGAATATGTTATCTATGTTAGAAGTGTGTGGTAGCCATTTTTTACTGTATATATTATTGATAAGGATCGCTTGAATTAATGTGACTCCATTTTCTTCCCAAATTGGGTCATTCTCCTTTCCATCTGTGTTTATGACATCCCATTATACCCATTCCTCCCTGCTTAGTAGCTCAGCGCCACCGTTTTGATGTGAACTCCTAACTCTCCTTATTCTACTTAAATCTCCAATTCTTGTCAGTTTTACCCTGTGAGTATCAGTAGTGCCTCTCCCTTTCCTTCTGGTACTGCTGCCTTAACTCTTGATAGATCTACCAGCAACCCTGGCCCAGAGTGAGCTGTTTAAAAAATCAGTGTGCCGCTCTCAGTCCCCCATGCCTATTGTTTGCCTCTGCCCACAAGGTAAGATCTGAACTCCTTTCGTGACCCGCCTCCCCTTCCTCTCCAGCCTCTTCTCCCTTCAGTGGCCGCATTTCACATCTGTGACCTCCCTGAATGCAGAGTATGCTTTCATGGCCCTACGCCTGTGCTCATGCTGAGCCTCCTTTTAATATCATTTCGGTGATCTTCTCCCTCTTGCTATTTAGGTTTTCATTAATTCAACAGAAAGAACAGAGTTGTGCAGGTTAACCTAGGCAATTTTTATTCATTCATTCAAGCATACATATCCCTCATAGATACATTAAAAAATTATAATGTGATATAAGAAAATAGAATTCATTTGAATTTTTCCTCCTTATAATAATTTCCCGAAGTATTTTGTTGCCTTAAATTTTAAAATTGAAAATATACTTTCATGCTTTCTGCATAATTTGAGTATAGTTTGGTTTTACCACTTTTTAAAGATTTTCGTTATTTGTTTTTACCTTTTGCTTCCCTAGGCCATTAGTCCTTATTTGCCAAGAGGGGATCCAGTTCTGAAACCACTCATTTATGAAATGATCTTACACGAATTTTTGGAAAGCGATTATGAGGTATGGCATTCAGGCATGGCCATATTTACTTGTTCTCAATGGAAAATGTTAAGAATTTGAGAAAAATAATATAATGGAGCAACTGGTTTAAAGTTAACTGATTTGCAGTGTGTGTGTGTTAGATGAAACTAGATAGATAAACTCTAATGACTACTAATGTTAATGATGTAGATGGTGATAATCTCTAATCCATGCAAATTTTGGAGAATTTCTTTAAGTTACCGCCTTAATAGAAAAAGGGACTCTGTGCCATTTGAAGATTTCACAAATGGAATAGCAGCTGCTATTGCTGTTTATAATCCCCCTTAAGAAATCAGAACTTTCTGACATGTAAGACACAGAACTAAGTTTGCCAGAAGAGAATTAAAGAGAAACTGAGGGAGTAGGAATGGAACAAAGAATTGGAAATGATCTGTTTGCTTATTGATTAAGAGAAAGGCAGTACGAAAGTTGATTATCGACTATATACTGCACTTTTACATGCAAATTGTGATGTTATACTCCCAACAACACTATACACAGTAATTCCAATTTTACAGATGAGGAAACTAAAAAATGAAGAAATTAACTCACTCGCCCAAGACCATAACATTTAAAAAATAGCATGCCAAATTGTAGTTAAAGTTTGCAGTTTGCATGCACCCAAAATGGATTACAATTTTTAAAGTTTGTTAATTTAACACGCATTTATTCTGAAAGTATCTGTTTAGTGCCTACTCCATTCCAGGACTGTGCTAGGCACCAGCATACAAGTGTGAATGAGATGATGATTCTCAGCAGTCACTCGTGGTCTGAGTCACAGCGAGCATGTAAACCAGTGGTTCTCGATACAGGGGCTGTTTTTGTCCTGGAGACGGGTTTGTGCTCCTGTCATTGAGTGGGCAGAGGCCAGCAGGAACGCTGTTAAACGTCTCACATGCACACGATAGGCCCCCCCACAGAGAATGACCTGTCCTCAGATGTCAGTCAACTGCAGTCATGCTCCTCTGTGGGAAGGTTGCAGTTTGGATGGGAATGTGTAGCCTGTTGCTGTAGTGTCTTCCCATCCTTCCTGAGGGTCACTAGAGGAGAAAGTGGGTAGGCCTTTAATGGAGACTCTATTCCTGATTCTTCTGTGATTTTCTTCTTACCAAATCCTGGTACTTTACAGAAGCAGGTTGTACCCTACAATTTTTATTTCTCAATATCATTTAAACAAATTCAAAGTAGTTTATTAAAGCATTGGTTGAGTTATTTAATATTAATATGATTTTTTTCAATAATATGAAAAGTTTTACTTTAATTTGCTGTGTTTTTCCTAAAAGTTGTTAAGGATCAGTGAGCTGCTGTACTGTACTGAGTTACAAAGCCTGAGGGCTGAAGTCGGGGATCAGGAGGGCAGAGGCTGCCCAGGATCCAGGCCAAGAATCAGCCATGGGAGAGAAACAGGATCCAATAATCTGGGGTTTCTATCAGAACCACAAAATCTGAGATCAAGTGATAGTCAGGGTAAGAGCCAGGGGATAAAATTTGAACCAAAGTCCCAAATTCCCAAACGAAACCAGGTTTAGAGGCGGAGTGGAAGGAGGACAAAGCGGGTAACTTGCTGAAGGATGCTGGGCGATTCCCCTGTGGGACAAGCCACGGTGAGCGTTGTGCTGGCTGTGCAGCCCAGACCTAGCGTGCGTGAGAGGCAGTGGGTGAGGCGCTGACCTGACAGTGTCTGTAGGATGTTAACGATGTCATCCGCATGTGGTAGTTGGTCCAGAATGAGGACAGAGCAAGGCAAACCTACATTCTCTGTGCAGTGATGCTTCACTGAAGGACCAGAGGGCATTTGTTATTTGTGTGTTTCATCAAGTAAGAGTAGAAGTGGATGACACCACCTACGTCCCAGGAATGGTAAATAGTGATTAGGGTGCAGTAATTCTGTCTCCCGTGTGCACCCCCAAACCCATAGTCTGAAAATTGATGTGTTTATGGACCAACGTTTTCATCATAAAACTATTTTGTCTGTTTACGTGAGTACTTTTAGGCATGTCTAGACTATTTAGATCGTGATCCTATTCAGAGAGTGTTCCTCCTTTCCCCCGTGCGTTAGGGCTTTGCCACGCTGGTCCGGGAATGGCCCGGAGATCTGTACAACAATTCGGTAATAGTTCAGGCAGTTCGGGAGCACCTGAAGAAGGACAGTCAGAACCGGACCTTACTTCAGACCCTGGCAGAATTGTGAGTATGATTTAGTGCTGCCTTTCCAATTCCGTCTACATGGGAAGTTTTTCATATTTTAGGTCGGCAAACTCTGAGTAGGGAGGACACAGAGAAGGGAAGGGAAGGGAGCCCTTTATACCATTTTTCTATATTCCCTCTTAGTGAAAACCTTTCATGAACCTTCAGTGAACAACTACGAGGTAAGAAAAATGTGTGCAATTGTAACGCAATCTGTTTCCCAGAGGAGAAGAGCCCTGGTTAGCAGCACTTAGTAGAGGCTGTGGTTCAGGGAGGGAAGGGTGCTGCGTCTGAGATTACGTAGGCAAAATGGTTCCCCCATGAGGCTGTGGATTCTGTCATTCTTGGTTCTCTAGTCGGTAAGTCTCTCAGACCTTAGACTCCTTATCTGTAAGGTTGCAGGTAACAATTCCTTAGGGGATGGTTTTAAGACTTAAGTGAGATGTCATAGTCAAGAACTAAGTTCAGTACCTAGCGTTGACGTAGGGCGCAGTAAATGGAATCTGGGTTACGTTTCATATTTATTGGCTACTTTTACAAAGCGGCCCAGGTTCTGTGCTATATGCCTGTGATAGAGAGATAGATGAGGCACACCCGTGCCCTCACAGAGCTTTGGTCTAGTGCAGCGGTCGCCCACTGGTGGTCCGCGGACCACTGGTGGTCCATGAGGTCTGAAAGGTTGGCGACCGCTGGTCTAGTGAACAAGAAGCAAACTGCAGGTAATCTCAGGAAGACTCTTCCTGCTTCAGACCCTCCTTGGCACTCCCACCACTTCCTTGCCCATCTTACATCTTTTACCAAGACCCAGAAAGGTCTTGGCATAGAGGGAGTTGTGTTTGTGGCATTCATCATTTTCCTCTGGGAACATGGTTGTGGACATTCCTTAGGTTCTGTAGTACTAACAACATACCAATGATGCTAGTAATTCTGTAGTAGTAATGCTGGACACACAGTGCAGTTTAGGTGCAGTTGGCTTTTTCAGGAGCCAGCATAGGGAGTTAAGCAATGTGAAAACCATTGTTTTAACAGAAGAACACATTGCATGTTATACAGCTCCCTTATAAATAAGCTTTTGGAATGTCATTATTTATCAGCTGAAGACTTTATAAAAATTTGAACTGATTTTTCTACTACTAAAATAAGCATTTCCTTCATTTGGATAATAGGGTGTTTTTTTTGTCTGATATGTGGATTTCTATTTTAAAAAATTGAGAATTTCTATAAGAAAATTTTGTTGAATACTGTAAATTTTCTAAAATGTTGGCAAGGTTGTGAGAAAAAAATATTTATTGATCATGTGTAGTTAAATCCCAAGGCATGGTTTCCAAAAAAAGTTAACTTTCCTCTCTAAACCTGTTTTTCATTTTTTAATATTGTAAAACATGATTTTTATATGAGTATGTGTGTTTAAGTGGAAGTATTGATGAACATTAATGTAAAACATTTTTATTACCAGGTACACCTACGATAAAAACTATGGCAATGCTCTGGAAATATACTTAACATTAAGACATAAGGATGTTTTCCAGTTGATTCACAAGCATAATCTATTCAGCTCTATCAAGGATAAAATTGTTTTGCTAATGGATTTTGATTCTGAGGTAATGTTTTTTATTTTAATACTGATAATTTATTTTTACTCCTCCAAATTTTTAGTAACTAGACATCTATCCAAATGCTAGCGTCGTTAATAAATCACCAGCTTGGCTGTATGCTGATCGTGTTCAGAGCGCTCTGACTGTCTCTATATGTTAGGCATTTTAGAAGTTGGCATTCAGAAACCCTTTATTTGATGTGGTTTTTCTGTGAAAGCAATCATAATTTGATGAAAACTTCTGAAATTGGGTGTGAAGTAAATTTTTAGTAAAACAGGTTACATAATTCATAGAAACAAAGAAACTATATGCTTTGACTCATTCAATCCTCTTAATTGTATGTTCCAGAATTAAAATTTTCAGTAAAGTTTTATTTTGATCTATTTATTGTAGCTTTATTCCTTGGTATTTACAGATTTAGCTTGTGGAGTGTCCACTGGCCTCAGATGATGCTGAGGTCCAGGACATGTGGGATGTGTTACTTTATTGTAAGATAAATCTGAATAGTGGATTGCTTGACTAATGATCGCACCCAGCCTCTACAGCTCACAGTGGCTCTTGTAAAGTGATACAAACTGTGTGTGTTTGTGTGTGTGTATGTGTATGTGTGTGTGTGTATAAAAGAAAGCTAATGACAAGTTCTAGTGATTGAAATAAAGAGGTTCATAAACACAGTAGTTTTTATTCAGAAAATTGAAAATTTTGATAAATCAAACAGGAGAACATTAAGGATCCGAAAGGTTTGCTTGGATTTTTTTCAATTTTATTTTGAAATGTAATGTATTTAAGGGTATTATATGCTATATTATGTATGTTTGTATTTATATATATATGTTATACATATTATGTGCTATTTATTAGTCTTCACAAACTTAAACTTAATTTAAATAGGAGGTAAATATACTTGTTTTTGAAAGATGATTTTAGCCCATTTTTCATTCTGAATGAATCAAGTCTTTAGGGACTGCAGATCTAAAAAGAATCAGTGCAGTTCCCAGAAATTCAGGTATAGAGGTTCTGCTTCTCTGGCAGAAATAATTAAGAGGATGAGGTGCTTACATAAAAAATATTACATTTGCCCATGTCCTTATGCCTCTTCATTCACCCATCCATGTGTCTCAAGAATCTAGTTTTGCAAATGTAGATATAGAAAAAAAAATGAATGAGCTGAAACGAATTGCTATTCAAGAGCGTGAACCAAAATTAAGGAATCATAGAATTTTCTAATTATAACATACCTGAAGGATAATCTCCAAATATCCTCATATTTCAGAAGAAAAAAACTGTCTGGAGCAGACAGGTAGGGAGTAGCAGAGGCAAGAACAGGTCCTGGTATTCTGAGGCTCAGTCTCGTGGGTCGTGGGGTCTTGTTGCAAACACTGTCTAATTTGTGTTTTGTGACTTTCAAAGGCAGTTAAAGTGAATTGTAAAAGTCCATAAGCCTTATGTCATTTTCAGAGTGCAGGTATCTTACTTTTTCTGGCTCTTATCCTCTTCTCCACATAAGACCAGTTCCTCACATCTGTGAGATCTGTACAGGGACTTGGTCAATTATCAGGCAGCCAGAAGAAAAGCTCATTTCTGTGGTGCTGGGAACAGTACTTTCTCCATAACGACTGAGAGTCCCATGAGAACTTCTGAAGATACCTGAGGGGTCAAGGAGGCTATAAGATGTGTGTAAAGAAATTTTGTATTTGGTGAGTGGTAACAAGATACCATTTCAGGAGTATGCAGAACACATAGACTTCAGGTTGAGGCCCATTTTAAAATGCATTCTTTTATAAATATATCACTTAACGGTGATTGTAAGGCTAAGGACCTCCTTATGTACGGCAAATAAGCCTTCTCCCTTTAACTGACAGCAAACACTATACATGTGTTCAGAGTTCTCTTCTTATCTGGCGAATTTCAATGACTGTGGCTTTTTTTTTAATTTCAGAAAGCTGTTGACATGCTTTTGGACAATGAAGATAAAATTTCAGTAAGTGTCTTTTATTTTATTTGTCTTTTATTTTTTTATATGTTAGCAGGTGAGTGTCTGGGACTGTTGTAACCAAGAAAAGGACAGATGTTTATCAGATAATTTTGCACCTATATTCCTGTCCTCATAACTCTGTGTTTAAAATTTTCCTTTTTCTCCAGATTAAAAAGGTAGTGGAAGAATTAGAAGACAGACCAGAATTACAGCATGTGGTGAGCATAACCATCATCTTCTTTTGCCCTTTAGATTGCGTAGTGGGGCACATCACCTTTCATTACTGGGGAGAGAATCCTGCAGTGAACTCTTCATGTTAATACTCAGATTGCAGGTTTGATGACAAACAGTGTTCTGTAATTATAAATGTTCAGCATGTGCTCCGAATCCAGATTAGGGATTAATTACGGATCAGACACTTTCATTTGACTCACAGTGATTTGTGATTTAAAAAAAGTTATATTTATTTTTGTGTTGATCAAACTGTGCCTGGGAGTAAGCACCTTCCTTCTATCATTGCTGTTTGACATAATTATAGCATAAACTAGAGGCCCAGTGCATGGGTTCGTGCACAGTGGGGTCCCTTGGCCTGGCCTACGCCCTCTTGCAATCCAGGACCCTTCGGGGATGTCAGAGGCCCAGTGCACGGATTCAGCCCGATCCCTGCAGGCCAGGCCAAGGGACCCCACTGGTGCATGAATCCGTGCACCAGGCCTCTAGTATGCATATAAGATCTTTGGTTAATCTCTTTCCACCCTCCCCACTCCCCCCTTCCCTCTGAGATTCATCCGTCTGTTTCATATTTCCATGCCTGTTCATTGAGCATGTGCCCCCTGTTGGTCAGTGTGCATCACAGCTACCAGTCGAACAGTCGCTTAGGCTTTTATATATAGACTAGATGTCCGATGCATGAAATTCATGCAAGAGCCTTGGCCCCAGCCCCTGCCCACCGCCGCCACTACCACGGCCCCTCCCCACCACTGCCACAGCTGGGGGCCCCTGCCACCTCTGCCATGACCCCCGCCTGCTGTGGCTTTGTCCGGAAGGAAGGACGTCTGGTCTAATTAGCATATTGCGCTTTTATTATTATAGATTACAACACCACAGAATGATCGAGGAACAGTCTTTCTTCCCCCTCGCCTGACAGTAATTAATCCCACTTTTCTGGGGTTGTCTTGGTGGTGGTGCTGTTAAGGCCCTCTGTTCTAGATCTTTGGGGAAATATCTTGTTTGTGTGCATTGCTGTCGTCATGGGAGTAAAGGAGGAGTAGGTGTTTGCTCTGTCCTTTAAAAACTGTATAAGAAAAGGTTTCAGTGACAATAGGGATTATTCTGGTAGAGAGTGCTCCTGTATCTTAGCCCACCTTTTTGCACCCCAGGAAGAGGCTCTGGGAATAGAGTATTATAGTTTTGTGTAGATGCTGTTGCTATATTGTTTGTGATTGGAAATCTCAAGATTGTCTGCTGACCCAAGCACGGTGGCACTGTGCTGGCCACCCTGGCATTTGTTTATAAAACAGTGATTTCGGGCCTTCTTGTGCCATGAGGCAGGATTACAGGCGGTGGGTGCCTGTGTGACAGTGTGATTAGTGCAGTGGTGAAATGGTGGCCGATCTCACCCCAAAATGCTCATCTTCCTGTCAGGTAATGGGGGGTCCCTATGCATTTGTTCCGGCCGATGTGACAGAGCCTTCCCTTCCTGCTTATGCCTCTGGGAAACAGCACTGTGTGTCCAGCTCACACGCTGAACCCAGCCGGGGCCAGGGGAGGGCAGTCGCCTGTGTCAGACCGCGTGGAACTCTGTCTGTCTGCTCCCCCTTTCATGCCTTCGGAAGATGCATTGGTCGGGGTTAGGCTCCTTTCCTGACCCTACGCAACAGAGGATGTCAAAGGTCACCTAACTCACAGACTGCCCCAACTTCAGGGGCAGGTGGATGCTCTGTGCTTCTTTTGAACCAGTTTACTAGGGGTGCGGATGCACTTTACATGAATGGTGTGATGCAGTCTTTTAGCCTCCCGTGGGTTATGGGATGTTTGTTTACATTAACTAAACATTGAACATTGATTTCCAATTTCTGTGTGATGTATTGATAGACTTAATCTTGCCTCTGAGTACCAAGTGAATTACTCATTTCCTTTGAAGTCCATTAACTGTTTCAGACAGCTAGGGGAAGTAATCAGTTTTGAAAATTAGTTTAGAATACCTGTTCTCTTCTTGATTTTTAGTTGTTATTTTTATCTTTAATGTCACCAGTACAGGCAGCATATCATTGCAAACACAGACTCTCAATAATCCTTACAGAGGAGATGTAGAAGGTATGAGAATTAATTGAGTGCTTACTGCTCGAATTTTTAAGATCATATTCTTGTCCCATGACTCATCTACCCCCTTTTATATAAAGGCAAGAATTTTTATGATCTAGAAAGACCATTAATCCAGGGTTTTATTTCTGCAGCAAAATAGATGATGATGAAAATATTAACAACTATGGTTGACCCTTGAGCAATGCCAGCGTTAACACACAGAGGTGAAAATCGTGTATAACTTTTGACTCTCCAAAAACTTAACTACAGTCACCCCTCTGTATCCTGGGGCAACTGGCTCCAAGACCCCCTGTGGTTATCAAAGTGTGTACATGCTCAAGCGCCTTTTATAAAATAGCGTAGAATAATGCATACACTCAGCCCTCCACATCATGGTCCCCCAGCTACAGATCAAAAATACTGTGTTTGATCTGTGGTTGGTTGACTCCCCAATGCAAAACCCCGGATACAGAGGGCTGACAGTATATTTATTGAAAAAAATTAACATGTAAGTGGACCCACACAGTTCAAATCCATGTTGTTCAAGGGTCAACTGTACCATCACCAGCACTTCTGTAGTGCTTAGTGTATGCCAGGCAAGGTTCTGGGTGACGTAACTCATTCAAACCTCATAGCAGCCCAATGAGATTTTTGCAGGTAAAGAAACTCGGTCACAGAGCGATGAGTGACTTGCCCACTGGATAGTAAGTGGTAGAGCCAAGTCACTCTGGGCCAGAGAAAGTAAGTCTCCTTGTTCTGGCAAAGATACTTCTCTTTCACATTCCGATTTTGTATTCTTGTAAGCTGCTTTCCCTCAGCCTCACCACGGAAGCTGTTTAGAATAGAAAACGGGGATGTTAAACAGGTATTGCTTTTCTTATTTTAATATTCATGGTTTATCCCCTTGTTCTTTTTAGTATCTGCATAAGCTTTTCAAGAGAGACCATCACAAGGGGCAGCGCTACCATGAAAAACAGATCAGCCTTTATGCTGAATATGATCGACCGAACTTACTTCCGTTTCTCCGAGACAGTACCCATTGCCCCCTCGAGAAGGTAAGTCACAGCCCCCCCTCCCCTCCCCTCACACACTGCGGGTGAAGAAGTTGTCATGGTGGGTGAGCTGCTGGTTATTCTGCTCTTCCTGTCCCTGCTTATCCGTCCCTTTTCCGGGGGAAGACTGTTGCTCTAAGCCAGACGTGGGCAAACTACGGCCCGCGGGCCGGATCTGGCCGTTTGAAATGAATAAAACTAAAAAATAAAAGACTGTACCCTTTTATGTAATGATGTTTAATTTGAATTTATATTAGTTCACACAAACACTCCATCCATGCTTTTGTTCCGGCCCTCCGGTCCAGTTTAAGAACCCATTGTGGCCCTCGAGTCAAAAAGTTTGCCCACCCCTGCTCTAAGCAGTAGGTTTGGCTGGGGCATTCTGATGAGAGGTAGAGATCCTGTTGGATTCGATTTTGGTAAGAAGCCCAAGTGTTTCTGTGCCAGGTTTAATTGGAATAAAGGATTAATCCAGGGCCTAGTCAGCCATAGAGCAGACACTGTGTCAGGAGTCTGAGTCAGTGTACCAGGATCAGCACGGACTCAGAGGCAGCCTGGTGGGGACACAGACTGTCCTGAGCCAGAAGCACTTGCTCCACTCAGGACGCAAGGTTGATAACTCAGGCCCTACACCCTGGCTACCTTAGTCACCTTGAGTGTTTCTGTATTCCTCTCTCACTCTACAGTTCATTTCTCTAGCATACTGCATCCCATTATAATAATTGTAATTATAATTATATTTTAGCCTTTTCTCCAGTATCTTGTAAATTCTTCAAGGATAAGGAGTTTTTCTCACTCATTTTGGTGAACCCACACCTGTTAGACACTTAATGTGTGTTGTATCTTGAGTGAGTGCATAAATAAATACAAACAAGGTTCTAGTGAGGGACGAATAGGAATTAGCAAGTTGTATGTACCTGCAATAAGTAAACAATAAATACTTCCTGTGCAGGTACTAGAAACTGGGCAATCTAAGGCCATAGGTATTGTTTCCCATGATTCTTATAATATCTGGAATGCTATCTAACATGTACAAATGTCTTATTAAATAAATTCAGATGGCGAGGTAAAAAGTACTTTATAACCAGCAGTATGTATCAACAAAACAAAAAAAGTATTTGACCCAGCTTATGTGCACTCACAACCTAGTTTCTTCTTCAGCCCATTATGATTAAATGTATTAGATTTACTATAAACAGTTTTAGCTCAATGAATTTTCAAAATCTGTTGAAAAAAATATCTTGCCTGCATATTAACTTAATTTATCAAAAACTTTAACTTTTTATATTTTGGCCCTAAGACATTTTCTCAAAAAATACATTTGGAAATACATCGTCTTATTCTAAAAGTAAAAGCAACTGTTCTCCCTCTTTTCCAACTACAGAATCTATAATCTAGAAAAAGCTGGGACATGCAAAGTTTGTAGATCTTCATTAAAGAAATTTAAAGACAAAATTAGATAAACTATGACAGACTCAAGGCTAGGTAGAAATCATTATTTAATTTATTATTGATAAAGTTCTTGTTAGTTACCCCAAACTGTGTTTCTTACCATTGTACTACATCAGGAAAAGGAAAATTAAAATATTTTTGCAACATTTTTTACTCAATTTCTGTCATTCCTTTTACCTTTATTTTTACTACTACCAGTATTCCACTTTTACCAGTATGCCCTATTAGCTTTAAAAAAAAATCTTAGTTTCCATACTCTTTCCTCTAGAGGGAGCACTATGGCCCAGGAACATTCAAGAATCTAAAATAAGGAGGCATGATTTTATATTGCACTGTGTCAAGAATAGAAAAATTATTTGAACCAGAAATACTTTTCTCAAAATTTCTAGAAATTATTCTAGAGTCTCTACATTCTCATATATGAGAAAGGATAATTTAAGATACTTACTATTAGGAACATAAAACATTTAAAATTCTGTGATATTCAAATTTCAGAGACTCACATTATCTTTGAGCTTGGTGTCACACATCTGCTTGCATTCAAGAACTTTCTTGACTTCAAACTTGCCTTTAGGTATCATGTTGTACATGAATGATCATATTTGATAGTATCCTAAAAGCTTTCAGCAGTTTTATCCTGTAGAATGATCTGCAGCTGAATATTTGAAAAGTGGCTAGAGAGGAACTGAATGTTTAATATTATAGATTTCAGTAGCGACATGTAGAAAGTGGCTGCTGTCTGGGGTCGCTCGGGAAAGCGTCCAGACTGCGTGGGGTTTGAGACAAGCATATTCTCAAGCATTTGCATTTACTCAAGAAGAGGGGCGGGTGGGTGGTTCTGTTTGAAACATCTGCTGGCACTTCAAAGTGTCAGTAAATTGCCAGGTACATAATTGATTTTTGGATACCTTCCAGTAATAAACTACTTTAGGGAGCATATTCATCTTTATTCATATTATCTTTGTCTGAGCATTCTACCTATCCAGTTGTGTTATTACCATTGTCTGTTTACCTGTGAATGACACAGTCTCACTAAACCATAAGCTGTCCATCTGCATGTCCATCTGCTAGCACACATCTGGGCACTCGCCTGGTTTCTCATTTTTTTTGTTAAAATAGTCCCAGGTCCTCAGACTTCAGATTTTTGCTTTTTCTCTTACTATTTAAAATTCTCGCATGTGTATCCTGACTCTGTTCTACTATCATCCCAGAAGAGTTAAGAGTTGGTAAGAAAGTTCCGTTGTTTAGGATGATGATTTATAGGCATCACGGTATAGAGAGCGGTAAGCCATCTTTTTTAACCAAAATGAATGAGGAGTGCCGTGGCTGGGTGGCTCAGTTGGTTGGATCATCATCTCCTACACAGAAAAGGCTGCAAGTTCAATTCTTGATCAGGCCACACATCTAGGTAGCGGTTTTGATCTCCTGCCTGGGTGCATGTGGGAGGGAATTGACCAAAGTGTCCGTCTCTCTCTCTCTCTCTCTCTCTCGCCCTCTCCACCCTCCTTTTCTCCCTACTTCTCTCTCTAAAAATCAATAAAAAGATGAAGGTTAAAAAAAAAGATGAATATGGAATTTCTAAGTGGTAGTTAGGATTAGACTCAGCCATAAGTGATAAAAGTTCCAAAATAATAGTGGCTTAAACAGAGTAGCAGTTTAGTTCTCTGTCGCATGGAAGTTCTGGTGGGGTGTTCTGCTGGTGGTGCATGTCACAGGGTCCGAGACCCAGGCTATTTTCTCTTGCTCCCCCACCTGGTATGACCTTGACCTTGTGATGTGACATAGGAGCATCCATGTTCGCAGGATCGGATTGGATGAAAGGACTGAAAATGAGAGAGAGAAGGGTTCCCCGTGCTGCTTCTTAAAGAGCACCCCAGACGCTTCCATGTTTCTGGTTCATCACTGGGAAGGCTTGGAGATTTTTTTTTTAATTTTGGGCAGTTCCCCACCTGAAATTTTATTACTGTAGAAGAAATGAGTAAAAGACATTGGGGGACAACTAGTTATCTCTGCCATGTAACTTTTAAAGGAATCTTGTGAGAAATTGAATTAATAGTGTTTCCTCCTCTTTGTGACTTTCAGGTCTTCTCATTTCCTCACTGAAATGATTTGTGTACTTTAAAACGCCATCCTAATTTCATTGCCATCCCACAGGAAGGTGTTATTCGTTTTTTCCCCTTTTTTATGTTTCATTTGGGTTCCCCCCCGCCCCCATCATTGATCTCTATGGTCAGCATTTTTTTCCTCCCTTTTAGTTGTTAATCTCCAATCATGGACATAGATTTAAATATATATTTTACTCAAAAGTTTTTAAGTCAGAAATCAAAATTTCAAAACTAGCTCCTGCTGTCATTTCCCAAGATGGCCCATTGAGCTGAAAGGGCTAAAGAACTTAAGTTGTTCCTTTTACCTCCTTGGTTTTGTTTTTAAAATAACCTTGGCTGGTTGTTTTTAACTGACTGCTCTAACTGTGTAACCCAGTGATCTTCCTCCTGAAACCTTTTCATTTATTGAAAAAATATTTATTGTACACCTGTGAGCCAGATGTGTGCAGGTGCAGTGAGAGTGAGTGCCTGGGGTCTGGCGTGGTGTGGGTCCAAGGAGGCTTTTATCTGAAGGACCTGCCAGGGGTGCAGAGTGGAGTGGGAGGGCAGCCCTTGAGGCCGAGGGGCAATGGTAGAGAGATGAGCAGGGTGTGAGGCGTTACTGCACAGAAAGGCGGGGCTTCCGAGGCCACAGTGAAGATTCTCAACTTTAAGCAGAGTAACAAAATAAGAAGGGTCCTTAGTAGGCATGTGAGTGAGGTTACAGTGAAGGCTCACACATACTGCACCCGTTCCGATGCCCCTCTGAAGGGCCACACTGGAACTCAGGTCCTGTATTGATGCGCATAGCCCTCTATTCATGTTCCCCTGGTCATGAGATTCTGAGTTTGAAAAACACTACCACTATGTGCTTATAAACAAGTCAATCTTCTAAATGAATGGACACAAATTTACTATATACTCTGCCTCCACTTCTACTGAGCCACCTCCATCTCCTCATCTTTCACGTGTCATCACCATCATCAGCATTTGTATTTCTATCATCGTTGTATCTCCAGCCAATGACTCTCTAGTGCACAACAGAGTATATAGTAAATTTGTGTCCATTCATTTAGATGATTGACTTGTTTATAAGCACATAGTGGTAGTGTTTTTCACACTCAAGGAAATGCTATCATCTATATAGTCCTTCATTTCTTCACTTGATCTCCTCCTTCTTGATTGTTAGATGTGTTTTTCTCTCACTTTTGACAAATCCTTGAGCAGAGTTATTTTAAACGTTGAGAGCTGGCAATAGAAATATTCCCGGCACTTAGTTATTTATGTAACAAATGTTTACTGAGCTGTGATGTGCACAGTGAGCAGCATCCTTTCATGCAGCTGCATCCCATGGGGGGAAACAGCTCAACCACGGACAGTGGAGCAGCTGGAATGGCAGCGCTGTGAAGGAACGAAGCAGCAGAAAGCAAGAAAACTTGGTGGGAAGGGGCCTTTCAGCATCTTGCTTTCTGCCTTTACCCATGGAATGCTCTAAGTCAGTGATGGCGAACCTTTTGAGCTCGGCGTGCCAGCATTTTGAAAAACCCAAACTTAACTCTGGTGCCGTGTCACATATAGAAATGTTTTGATATTTGCAACCATAGTAAAACAAAGACTTATATTTTTGATATTTATTTTATATATTTAAATGCCATTTAACAAAGAAAAATCAACCAAAAAAATGAGTTCACGTGTCACCTCTGACATGCGTGTCATAGGTTCGCCATCACTGCTCTAAGTTGTCTCAAATATAGGGATGAGCAAAAGTCAGTTTACAGTTGTAACATAAATATATAATGCAATAATGAGTAGACAATAATACAAGAATACACTCTGCTGCCCGGTTGGTGTGGCTCAGAGGTTGAGCGTCAACCCACGAACCAGGTGGTCACAGTTCGATCCGGTCAGGACAATGGCTTGATCCCCAGTACGGGGTGTGCAGGAGGCAGCCAATCCCTAATTCTCTCTCATCACTGATGTTTCTATCTCTCCCTTTCCCTTCCTCTGTGTGACAATCAATAAAAACGTATCTTTAGAAAAAAGATTAAACTCTGCTTTGCATATTCCTAACTCTAAATCTACTTTTGCCCACACCTGTCTGTTACCGTTTGAATTGTACAGGGACCAGTACCTCTCTGAGAGAGAAGTGGATCCAGACACCAGCAAACCTAAGGAGTGTTGTGTTTTTGTTTGTTTGCTTTGTTTTTTTTAAAGTGACGCAATGGAAAAATTCTTTCAAATTGTGTGTTTAAGTGGCTCTATTAATATTTGTTCTTGTCTGGTAACCCATGGTAACATTTTTGTCCTGCTTTATTTGAAGGCTCTTGAGATCTGTCACCAGAGAAACTTTGTAGAAGAGACAGTTTATCTTCTAAGTAAGTAGTTTTCTCTCATTTTGGTCCCCATAAACTAAGAAACGGGGTGAAAATGTGATATAAATTGTCTAAGAATTGGCATAGGTTTTAGAGCAAAGTAATATAGAGGTTAAAACCTCCTTGTATAAGAATTTAATACATGAAAAAGGAGGCTTCACAGCTCAATAGAGAATGAAGAGTTATTTAATAAATGCTGTTGAGGTATCATATTAGTATTGGGTAACAAACACACACATCAGCTTATATTACCACCATCTTGATAGAAAATAAATAATGTTCATTTTCAAAAATCACACTCTAAATAATGGAGGAAATGCAATTGAATATCATAGTTTTCAAAAGAAAGGGAGAGTTTGTAATATGATCCAGCTGTCAGTTGTCCCTGGTCCTCTGGCTCCTATTTCCACCTTTCAGTTGTCTTAGAAGCAGTAGAGAACTTACAAGGGAAGCATAGTATCCCTTTTAAGTTATAAAAACTTAAAAATCATATACACACTTTTAAAATTAGCCATTTTTAAAGATATGAACTGTGGAAATATTTGTAGGAAAAGCAAAATGCTATAGAAAATATAACAAATGGGATGTAATTTTACTCACAGGCCAGCTGTTTGCTTTAATAATGGCTGCCCTGAGTGAGTAGGACTCAAGACCCATTACTAGCTCTTGCGGCAGGCCAAGGCAAGGATAAGGGCAATTGCCCACAGCCAGACAGTGGCTGTACTTGCTCTGAGTAAAGCTTTCTACATGTATTATACTAAAAACTCATGGAAATTGATAATAAAACCATTAAAATGCCAGTAAATGAATGAACAAAGTGTATAAAGATAATCAAAGTGAAGCATAGTTGGTAAAGAGTTATTTCATGAGAGTTACTGAAAGGGTTTCCCCTGAACGGGGAAGAGAAGGAAAATGAGGTCACTGTCTGATCATTGAGGTTGTGGTTGGCACACAGTGTATCTTTAAAACTGCCTAATAAACTAGATTGATTGTTAATATGAATTAATTAGATTCATTACTTAAATTTAAAAAGATCATTTATTTGTTTACTTACTTATTTTATTTATTTATTTTTATTGAATTTAATGGGGTGACATTTATCTTCTGTATAATAAAAGCATAAGCAACCGTTACGGTGGAACGACCAGAATGACCGGTCACTATGATGCACACTGACCAACAGGGGGCAGATGCTCAATGCAGGAGCTGCCCCCTGGTGGTCACTGTGCTCACACAGGGGGAGCGCCGCTCAGCCAGAAGCCAGGCTCACGGCTGGCGGGAGCCTCTCCCACCTCTGTGGCAGCGCTAAGGAGCAGCGAGCCAAGCGGTAAGGAGCAGTAGCAGGCAGACAGTAAGGAGCGAGGGCTCCTGGATTGCGGGAGGACACAGGCCGGTCTGAGGGACCCCCTCATCCCCAGTGCACACATTTCGTGCACCAGGCCTCTAGTATATATCTAAGCCTAAGTGACAGTTATAGCGGAATGACCGGAACGACTGGTCACTATGATGCGCACTGACCACCAGGAGGCAGATGCTCAACGCAGGAGGAGGGGGAGAGGGGCTCAGCAAGGCCTGGAGGCACATGCTATGGCCCAGGGATCCCAGGAACCGCAAGCCCAGAGCTTGCTTTCCAATAAAAAAGAAAACACATCTTTTTTTGAAAAAAAGAAAAGCGGCCAGACACCGCCGCCCTGAGAAGAGCGGCTCCAGGAGGAAAAGGCCTCCCCAGGCCAAGCCCAGCCTGGCTGGGCGCAGCAGAGAACCATGCACTGACCATGGCGGCACCACCTTCCTCTCCCCCCCTCGCCCTCCCTCACACCCCTCTGTCCCACTGCTTGCAGCAACTCACCGGTGGTGTGCAGGAAACCCCTTCGACTCCAAAGCCGGTTGTGCCGACAGCTGCTCCCCATCCTGCTCCCCATCCTGCTCCATGGTGGACACAGTGCTGCCAGGCTGCTCTGCGTCAGCTCCCTGCCCACTCCTTTGTATACTACATGCACTTGGGGGCGTGGCGTCAGCCTCCTGGCCAATAGTACTGCAGCACAGCCAGCGTGTGGTAGGACACAGCCACCAGGCTGGCTGGGCATTGATTTGGCCGGGTGACTAATGTCCATGTCCAGGTACACTGATTGTTTACATTTGTAGGGAAGCAGGGCAGCCCGCTCCTGCTGCCCGCGTCACTTCTAGGCTAAGAAAGGCCCGCTGATCTCCGTGTTCCTCCTCCTGTCCGGAATCAAAACCTCTTGAGGATGAATGATCCCAACAATGGTCCCAGCACACGCTTGGTGTCATTTCGCAGACATTCCCAGTCTTTACAGCCCGTTCCTCAGCCCGCACTGCCCTGCTCCACCTCCTCACCTTTCACTCCCTGAGGACCACCTTATGTTATCCTATTTGAAATGTGGGCAATGCCCCCCTGTCCTTTTTCTTTCAATAGCTCCCTTGCCCTACATTTCTTCCTCTAAAAACCTTGCATTTTAAATGTATATATTTGATTAATTTCGGAGAGGGAAATAGAGATAGAAACATCAATGATGATAGAGAATCATTGATCAGTTGCCTCCTGCAAGTTCCAAACTGGGGATTGAAACCTCCCATGGCTCCTACCCCTGGCCAACAAATCTCCCTCAGTCCCTCCCCTGGCCAGCCAGCCGGGTGGCAGCACAGTGGTGAGGGAAGGAGGAACAGGGGAGGCAGGAAACTGTGTGGTGGCATGGCCCCGAGGGTGGCTGGCATTTGTTCCACGCCCAGCCCAGCAACCGTCACCTCCTCTAGGGACCCCACCTGTGCACAAATTTCGTGCACTGAGCCTCTATTTAGTTAATAAAATTATATAAGTTTCAGGTGTACAGTTCTGTTATATATCATGTGTATATTGTGTTGTGTGTTAACCACCCCAAGTCTAGTCTCCTTCCGTCACCATTTATTCCCTCTTTCACCTTCCCCCAACCCCTTCACTTCTGGTAATCACCATACTTATGAGGTTGTTGTGGGGTATTTTTTAAAATTTTGTTTTCTTTTTTGTTTCTGCTTCATTTCTTCACTTTTTCTTACCCAATCCTTTAAAAGTCTTAATTGTATGTGGGTATGAGGGGTTCACATTCAGGCCTGTGAGAAGCAAGTCAGCATCTGACATACCCGGGTTTGAATTCCAGATCTGCTGTTTAGTAGAAACATTTCTGTGTCCTCTTCTATAAAATAGAAATATTAGTGTGACATATCTCATTGGACTTTAGTAATAATGAAATTATGTCATTCCTGTGAAGCACTTAAATGAGTGCTCAGAACACAGTAGACACCTAGCAAATAGGAGACATTTATTTTATTATGTTATGCGAATGTCACGTAGGAAAATATGCCTTTGTGTTAGCTTTAAAACTGGGTGAATAAATTCAGAGATATCCTATTTCTTTAACAATGTTTCATTAAAATGTCCTGAATGAAGTATTTCTCACATCTTTGCTAGGCCGAATGGGCAATAGCCGAAGTGCCCTGAAGATGATCATGGAGGAATTACATGATGTTGATAAAGCAATTGAATTTGCCAAGGAGCAAGACGATGGAGAGCTCTGGGAAGACCTGATTTTATATTCCATCGACAAACCACGTAAGCAGAAAAACCATCTGCGATCATAACTCTTTTCTCTCAATATAGCCAGTTATGTCTAGAGTAAGAATTATCTCAAGACACAGTAAGTTAAAAATATGGTCAAGTATCTATATAAAGATAGGCCAGGCACACCGAAACGCTTTCCAATGCCAGTCCTGTGCAGAGCAGCGTGGAGTCCCGTCACTTTGAGTTACCTGAATGTGATAAAGAGCATGTGGCTCACCTGGTAATATTCACTTGTCCCCATGAAGCACACTTTTACCTACTGCACCAGGAATTTACTGATTGGCCCTCCGCTTGACCATTGTGTTGGGTCTCCCATCTTGGAAAGAAACAAAAGCAGTCACCTACCGTATTTGCCGGCGTATAAGACGATTTTTTGGCCCTGAAAAATATGCCTCCAAGTGGGGGGTCATCTTATACGCCGGGTACACTTCAGATAGACTGCCCATAGTGCTTGCCCCGTGTCATAGTGGCCTCCCGATGCCCGCCCACTTCATTCCACATACCGTTCAGGCATCAGCAGCGCTGCTGGGTGTATGC
>NW_006297890.1:607046-618549 GCF_000327345.1 Myotis davidii
ATCTTACTTCTATCATTGACAGTCCCTCTAGGTTGTGGGCTGCTTGCCTGTGTTCCTGAGAAGCATCTATGGTACCAGTCTATAGAGTGTGTTTTCTTTAGTGAATTATCGGTATGTTTACCGGTAATAAACTTGCACTGTTTTATGTATATGTTTGATTACATACAGCCTTGTGACAGTTTTCCTGCATGTCATAAGCATTTGAATATAAATTAAAATGTTAAAATCAAATCTGATATTGTTTTACCTTTTATTTGGTGTGTGGAAGGTGTGCGGAAGAGGGGGTAGTCTTATACGGCGAGTATATAACAAACTCTGTATTTTGAGTGGAAATGTTAGGGGGTCGTCTTATACGCCCAGTCGTCTTATACGCCGGCAAATACGGTAACAATAATCCAAGTTCTTCTTTGAAGGAAAAAGAAATGACTCAGAAACTAGCAGCAGCAGTGGTTTAAAATCTCCTCCCTTCTCTTTATTTTTTGGTAGAAGACTTATCTATTTCAGAATTTTCAAGTTCTAGAAATTGCTGTTCTGATTGTCTTTTAAATATGAGGATAATGTTAGCATGACAAAGTAGTAGTTTAAGGATCTTGAAGTAAAGTGGGTGTAAATGTAACATCATGGACTTGGGTCTGGCTTAGTTTTGAATTTGGGCTTAAAACTCACTGGTTCTGTGATCCTGGATAGATTAATCACTTCATTTCTCGTTTCTGTAAAATAGGGACAAATAACACTCCTACCTTGCAGAATATTGGTGAGAAGTGTATGATACTGAGCTACAGCAAAATCTCAATAAGTATTTGTTGGACCCTGTTAACATCACAAATTATATTCTGAAGTAATCATTTGTTCTCTGTTTTAAATTCTCTGTATTTAGCTGCTTCTTTATGTCATGAGGGAAGTAAAGGAAGATTAGTTCTTGAGAGTTTATAAATTCAAATTTGAAGGACATTTTTTTTCTTTGAGTTGTTTTTGGCTTAAAATTGCATTATGTACATTGCTTATATGTTAATTGCTTTCTGTGGCATTTTATAGCATTTATTACCGGCTTGTTAAACAATATTGGCACGCATGTTGACCCGATTCTACTGATTCACCGTATCAAGGAAGGAATGGAGATTCCCAATTTGAGAGATTCCTTGGTTAAAATTCTGCAAGACTACAATTTACAAGTAAGTATTCTTTTGTAGACAAATAAGTATACTGAGTGAGTTGACTGACTGAAGGATAAACATTTATAGGGTTTACTCAAATAATTCAATTTGATAGTTACAGTCTGTTTTGAACAGTTTACTTGGAAAATTGTTCAGATAGAGAAACTAGAAATATCACCCTTTGCCGAAACTGGTTTGGCTCAGTGGATAGAGCGTCGGCCTGCGGACTGAAAGGTCCCAGGTTCGATGCCGGTCAAGGGCATGTACCTGGGTTGCGGGCACATCCCCAGTAGGAGATGTGCAAGAGGCAGCTGATCGATGTTTCTCTCTCATCAATGTTTCTAACTCTCTATCTCTCTCCCCTCCTCTCTGTAAAAAATCAATAAAATATATTTTTTAAAAAAGAAAAGAAATATCACCCTTTATGGAAGCCATCTGATATTTAACCACCCCCAAGTTTCCTCTTATTGATGAACAGGTATTCTTACATTTGTGTGGTGAATACAGCATGGCACTGGGGAGGGAGTAGTTACCATGACCGTTAGATCAGACCACCCAAACCTTTTTTGAGTAGAATGAATATTATGTCCACTTGGGAGAATAAAAAAATATTTTTCAAAGACTTTGATAATTTCTTTGAAGCCACCTAGCAACCTATTGCCTGAAACATGTTAAATACAGGATTCTATTTAACCTTTTGTCTGTTTTCTAGACTAGTAACAATTTTATTATCTATAATAATTTAGAATTTGTTGTTTATTTTCATATAAAAATTTATATGCTAATTTCATAGCATCCTAATCTTTTCTTTAAAAGGACTCTATGATAATTAATATTTTTTAGAATGCTGGTAGCTTCCATAGAACTTAAAACTATTTAAAGCATATTTCTTTAACAATAAAGACTACACTTTGCCTACTTATTTTAAACTGAGTTTTTGTTATAATATGGTTGAAATTGCTTTCCTGGACACGTAGAGAATTTTTCAGGTAGAGCGGGAAGATAAGGTTGAGGTTGGGAGAAGAGAAGTGGTTATCTGGATAAATAAAGAGAGAAGGGGTTCATGATGAGGATTTGTGGGGCCTGTAGTCACTATGAAGGGTGCAAGTGGGGTGCCTGCTGAATTCAGGTGGTGGCCTCAGTCAGAAAAGAGGCAGGGTGAGCCCTGCCAGTGTGGCTCAGTGGGATGGGTGTCATACTGGGCACAAAAAGGTTGCTGGTTCGATGATTCCCAGTCAGGGCACATGCTCAGGTTTCAGGCTCAGTCCCCGGTAGGGGATGTGCAGGAGGCAGCCGATCGATGTTCTGTTCTTTCTCTCTTCCTCTCTCTCTAAAAATCAATAAAAATATTTAAAAGAAAAAAAGAGGCATGGTGAGAAGGAGAAAACATTGAGGAAGATTGATGTGGGAAATGTAAAGAAGTGACAGAGCTGGAGGGACAAGAGCCAGGGAGTGGGATATTGTTACATTAAGTTTCCAAAGGAGTCATTGTGAACATGTTCAAAAAGTGGGGTGAAGGTAGAGGTCATTGGAGTGGAATTAGTGAAGAAAATGTGAGAGCACACTGAGAAGGGGGAGCAGGGGGCTGTCAGCCAAGTTCCATCATTTTTAGTGATCGGGGAGGGTACTCTTGCAGCTACAGGTGACTACGAGAAGAGGTTTAAAAGGAGAAGAGGTTTCTTGAAGGTGGGATATGAGAAAACAAGGAGCCTCACTCAGGAGGGCTTGTGGGAAATCGGGGTCCTGGGAGAAAAATGGATTAAGACAAAGGGGTAGAGGGCCTGTTCTGCAAAAAAACTCCAAGATATACAGGTATTTATTTATTTGGAGGTTTGCAGATGACCCAATAGTACAAGGTATGCTAGTAACAAATTGATTGTACAAGCTACAACTGGTTGTCTTGAAAATGATGAAGACAAAGGATAAAGGTAATGTTAAATAAAACTTTTAGAAAAACTTAGAATTATGGAGGGAAATGTAAAATTAAGAAAACAAGTGGTAGAGAAGGATGTGGAAAGCAGTTGGCCCATTGATTTGAATAACCTTGAAAAAATGATGGAAAGTCCTATAAGGAAAATTAATGCCTGAAAGATGTTATTATACTTGGTAAACAATGCCCACAAATGTTTTTTGAGATGGGAACTGATGCCATTATGAAGTTGAGGAAAGAAAAGATTAGACAGTGGTTTACTTGGCTTGGTGAAACTCTAATATGAGATATAGATTACAAAGCAGAGATTAATAATGATGTTGTCGTATTGACCAAGTGGAGACATTTTCTAGATGACACAGTAAAGGAGTTCCAAACTGATTTTAATTTCTGAAAGTAATATCAGAGGCTACCCTACACAGAGAATAAAATAGGAAACTAAGATAAAACAGGAGGAAATAGGCAAGAAAGATTTTGCTGAGCAGGGAATGACTTGATCTTTGAAAGGCCAGTAGGCATCCTTTGGAAAACAAAGACTACCTTTGGGGGAGAGAGATGATGGGTCCTTAAAACTTCTTCTCAGCTTAACTTATGTAGCCTATAAATACTCTGAAAAATGTCACAAAATGTATTTGCAAATTCTGTAAAGTCTGAGAAGATATGGGGAAACAGCCAACAAAACCATAAAAAAAGAAAGTCCCTGTAGACCTAATTAAATTTTTAACATCTAAAGTCAATAAGAAATAAAAGTTCATTTGACCAAATGTCAAGGTCAATGATAAAGACTAAGATTTTAAGAATTCAAGTATAATAGATTTAAAAGATAGTAAAAATAGATGTAATCTATGTTGATAGGTATTTGCTTTGCTTAACATGTTCAACAGTATATAAACTAGAAATTAATTTTTCTAAACCAGAGAAGCTTTAGCTTTTTGGATACATGATAGACTAAATTGAATACTCCTTTATTGTTAAAAAAAGAATGTTAACTAGGATATTAAAAGATAATTTATTTCCATTTCATAGCTGATCCCAACAGATATGAACAGGTGCCAGGAAACACTGAGAGCAAACCCAAAGTAGAAAGGGGATGTTGCTATGGCAGCCCTCTGGAGTAGCAGACACAGCTTCTAGATTATGGGCTTCTTATACCTATGCTAGTGACCCAGTGCACGGATTCGTGCACAGTGAAAGGAAATTAATTAGAAGGTGGCTGGCAGGGCGGGACTTGGCGAGAAGGGCCAGACACACCCTGGAGTCAACCTCCCGTGGTCCCTCCCCAGCTCCAATCATGCACTGGTGGGGTCCCTCGGCCTCGCCTGTGCCCTCTCGCAATCCAGGACCCCTCAGGGGATAGTTATATATAAAAAGTAAAAGGCTAAGATTGTCCAAGAAGAATAAGGAAAGTAGATTTATCAGATATCAAAGCTTAATATGTGGAAATGTAAAATGGTATAACCACTACTTGACAGTTACTTAAAAAATTAAACATCTACTCCATGACATAGCAATTTCACTACCAACTGTTTAAAGATAAAAAGCAGGTCCACAAAAGATCTGTGCAAGAATGTTCTTTGTAGCTTTATCCTTAATAAAGTCTAGACTGCCAGGCCTCCCCTTATCCTGTATTATTCATGCAACAGACTTAACATATCCACCTAGCTCTTTCTGAAACATTTTACCAAATATACAGTAATTGACACTTTTCCCTAAAATTTTATTTGGGTATTCGAGGCTAAGGAGCTTTATATTATTTGCTTATAAATTTTCTTAAAGTTTACTTCATGAGTATTTCTTAGCTATCTTTCTTACTGTATTTGTTATTTTTTCTGCTTTAATGTCAAAGTTTTAATGTCTTTTTTAAAAATGAATCAGAAAAATTCAACCAGTGCCTCAGTTAATGTAGAAATAGTGTTACCATTGGTTATTTCCTGCTCACCGATCCTGGAAATGGCGGGTGTAAAACTTTAATCTGGACATCAGGTTTGTTTTCTTGAATATTAGCCTTCATGTAATTAGGGGAAAGCCCTCTGGCTGCATTCACCCAACGCCAGGGCTCTGTGGGGTTTGAGAGGAGCACCTGGTATTGCAGACGACTGGGGATGGAGGACCAAGTCGGTCACTCCCTCCTTCCCTTCCCTGGTGGCCTGAAAACAAGAAAGCAAAACGCTGTGACACGGAGCTGGACCGCAGTGAGGCGGCAATGTCATCATCACGTGGGTTTCCACAGCAGCGCATGGAACGTGCATAGAAGCACATTGGGAAGCCACAGGCACTGCACCAGACTCTGTCCTTCCGGCCTTGAGTGTCTCCCTCTTTGAAAAGCAATAAGTTCTTGTAAAAGTGTCATCTGGCTTGAAAACATTTCACACAGCCTCTCTTAATTCTAATAAAATACCTAAGAAAACTCAGAGAAGGGCGGAAATTCACACTGTCCAGCAGAATGGGTTTGAAAGGTGAGGCAGGTTGCCTCTTACCTGCTAAAAAGCAGGTGGGCAGTTCTGTCTTCCCAGCTCTGAAACAAAGTCACTACCAATCAAAACGGGCATTTGACCTCTGCTACCTGCATCCTCACTTCGGAGGCTGCTGAAGGCTTAACTCTGTAATTCCCCAGGCAGAGAGAGGGGAAATAAGGTAGCCTGTGACTAACAGGAAAAAATGCATAAGCAAAGAGGACAGCACTGGGAAGAAGGGAAGAAAGTGAGTCTTGTGACAGAATATGTAATATCTGTGGTTGGTTTTCAGTTGCCAGCCTTTTCAGAATCACCAAATTTGAGGATTAATATAATCAATTACTCTTACACATCACATTAATTGCTAAATGGTTTGCACCCTGAAGGGGGTTTAAGGACAGAGATCACATCTGTTTAATTTATTGCTCCATTTCTTCTGCCTAATAGATAGTAGAGACTCAGTACAGTGAAATATTTGTGCAGTAAGGAGATGGGTTTATGAAATAAATTATTTTGGAATAGCAGGTTTTCCATCCTGGGCAAAGACCAGGGGCTTGGAATGACCAAGTCACGCAGGGGCCAAACTCTGCCAGAGAGAGTCCGTATTGGGAACACCTATAAGACAACAGCAGGGGCAGTTAGTTAATAGAGGGCCTTCTGCGCCAGACTTTGGCTTGGTATTTGCCTTCACGAGCACTACAGGCACCGTAGGTTCATAAGAAAAATTGCCGTCACGACTGAGTGGAGGCTGGAAAGGTGGGTCTGGCAGTGGCCTAGAGGGAAGAGGGCACTGAGAGCAGGAGCCAGTGGGCGCCTCTTTGAAGTATTTTAAAGAAACCGATTTTCTGAATCCCCGGTAAGAGCCCTCTCCCCCAACTGTAGAGTCTTTTTAAGATGCCATTTCTTTCATAATGTGCGCCTTAGATTCTGCTTCGTGAAGGCTGCAAGAAGATTCTCGTGGCGGACTCTCTGTCTTTACTGAAGAAAATGCATCGAACTCAAATGAAAGGCATTCTGGTCGATGGTGGGTAAAATGAAGTGATCATGGTGGAACTGGATGCCTCCCTTGGGGAAGAGACAGAGCAGGAAACATTGTGTAACCCCACGTGTGTGTGCTTCCTTGCAGAGGAGAACATCTGTGAATCGTGCCTGTCCCCTATTCTTCCATCAGGTGAGATTTTTAGGAGGGGAAAAGAAATCCCCAAATATGTGTTCATAATGAGTAGAATTTTTATAAAATTATATAGCTTTCAGGATAATCAAGTTTAGAGAAGATTTTCAGCCCACAACTCTACTCATTTGCATGCTGATGGTGCCATTCTCAAATTGTGGAGTAAACTGGCCTCGCCTGACAGGCTTGTAAAACCACCATGCTGGTCTTACCCACCGAGGTTCTGATGCAGTAATTCCAGGGTATAACATAAGAATTTGCATTTCTAACAAGCTCCCAGGTGATGTTGATGCTACTGGTTCAGGAGCCATACTTTGAGATGCACTGCTCTAGACTAAAAGAAAATAAAATGAAGACTTACCATCAGGTGTTTAAGCTCCAAGGTTGAAGAACCATGTGTGTATGTGGGACATTTTCTTATAGGTAGCTTTCCCTTTCCTTTAAATTGTTTTTCTTCTGACCCATTCTATACTACAAAGCTACAATAATCAAAAAAGTGTGGCATTGGCATAAGGACAGATATATAGATCAGTGGAATAAAATAGAGATCCCAGAAATAAACTCTTGCTTATATGGTCAATTAGTCTGTGACAAAGAAAGCAAAAATATACAATGGGGTAAAGACAGTCTCTTGAATAAGTGATGGTGGGGGAAACTAACAAGCAAAACAATGAAATTGGACCATATATAAAAATAAACTCCATATGGATTAAAGGCTTAAAAGTGCTGATACCATAAAACTCCTAGAAGAAAACATAGGTAGCAAATTCCTTAACATCACTCTTAGCAATATCTTGTGGGATGTGTCTCCTCCAGCAAGAGCAACAAAAGAAAATATTAACAAATGGGACTATAGCAAACTGAATATTTTTGCACAGTGAAGGAAACTCCAACAAAATTAAAAGACAGCCTACTGAATTGGAGAAGATATTCGCAAATGATACATCCAATAAAGGGTTCATATCTAAAATATATAAGGAACTCATACAACTTAACACTAAGAAAACCAAACAATCTGATTAAAAATGGGCAGAGGTCCTGGCCAGTGTGGCTCAGTTGGTTGAGCATCTTTCCATGCACCAAAAGGTCACTGGTTCAATTCCTGGTCAGGCCACATGCCCACCTTGCAGGTTCGATCCCCATTCAGGGTGCATACAAGAGGTAACTGATCAGTGTTTCTCTCATATTGATATTTCTCTCTCCTCCCTTTGTCTCTATCTAAAATATCAATAAAAACATTTTTTAGCCCTGACCGGTTTGGCTCTGGATAGAGCGTCGGCCTGCGGACTGAAGGGTCCCAGGTTCGATTCCAGTACAAACATTTTTTAAATGGGCAAGAGACCTGAATAGACATTTCTCCCAAGAAGACATACAGATGGCCAACAGAAATAGGAAAAGATACTGAAAATCACTAATTATCAGGGAGATGTAAATTAAAACCACAATGGGATATCATCTCACATATGTCAGGATGGCTATCTTTAAATAATCAACAAATAACAAGTGTTGGCGAAGATGTGGAGAAAAGGGAACCCTTGTGCACTTTGGGGATTATAAATTGGTGCAGCCACTATGGAAAAAGAGTGGAGATTCCTCAAAAACATTAGAAATAGAGCTGCCAAATGACCCAGCAATTCCACTTCTCTGTATTGATCTGAAAAAAACAACAACAAAAAAAACATTAATTCAAAAAGATATATGCACCCCTATGTTCATTGCAGCATTATTGACAATAGCCAAGATATGGAAGCTACATGTCCATCAATAGATGAATAGATAATAGATGTATATATAATGCAATATGACTCAGCCATAAAAAGGAATGAAATCTTTCCATTTGTTACAACATGGATAATTAGAGGGTATTATGCTAAATGAAGTAAATCAGAAAGAAAGAAAAATGCCATATGATTTCACTTATATGTGGAGTCTTAAAAAACTCACACACACAAACAGATGAATGAACAAAACAGACAGATCTATACATATACAGAGAGAAAAAGCTGATGGTTGCCAAAGGGAAGGGGGATTGTAGGGTAGAGCAAAAAGAAAAAGACTGGTTTTAAAGCCTCTGACCTGCTTGTTGCATTGAGTCCTTCTCCTTTCCTGTCCTCTACCTCCAGATGCAGCCAAGCCCTTCAGTATGGTGGTCTTCCATTGCCGGCATATGTTCCACAAGGAGTGCCTGCCTGTGCCCAGCATGGTGAGTGGGCAGCGAGGCCACCATCAGCTAAAAAGAAATGGATGCAGTCAGAGGGACGTGCTCAACATTCGAGCCTGTCATTTTATGGCTCTGTGCGTTCTCAAAGTTACAATATAGTTTTATATCACATAAGAAAAATTAATTCATCTAATTCTCAAATGTAAAAATGTTTAGAATACTATACTGAACATTATAAAATCATTCATTTAAATGAATTTGTTCAGGTAAAACTGATGACTGTTGAGCTATAGAGCTATGGACACGTGAGATACAGTGAGAACCATTTTATGTCTTGTACAACTTTCTCAACCTGATTTCAGTACCATGACTCTGCTTTTTTTAGTGTCAAGTCATATTCCTCTGTCAGATTACATTTGTTTTGCTGTTCTAGATGGAATCCTATGTGAACCAGCAATAATATACAGGAAAAGGGAGTGGCATTTCATAGTGTCCCGCTGCCCCTGACTGATTCTCCCATAATACTTCTGAATATGAAAGTAGAAAGATAAGATATATATATATTTTTTTTTTTTTAATCTGTGTTTTTCATTACATTTTAGACCTCTCCAGCGCAGTTCTGCAACATCTGCAGTGCTAAGCACCGGGGACCAGGAAGTGCCATTTTGGAGATGAAAAAATAGCTATGTTCTGTTTGTCAGTCTCTTTCTCACCGCTCTTTTGAAGATGATTTTTTCAACAACAGAAGCATTTGTTGATACCAGTGCTGTTAAGAGTTTTGTACATGTTTATGCTATGCTCAAAAAAACTTTCATCTTCTCACTTGTCTACTAGAGTTTTCTCTTTGCATTTGCAGTTGATAAAGATGTTAGGTTTTTCCCCCCCATCCATGCCTTGAAATATTTGGGTCCATGGTTAATATTTCATCGTTTATTTGTTTAGCTCACTCTTTGTTTAGGAATGGAAACTAAAGTGTGGGCGTTGGAAATGAAGTTTTAGGTCCTAGTAAAACTGCCTCCAGCTGTCTGAGCATCGCCAGTGCGGCTGTCCAGCCAGCTCCTGCCACATTGGGCCTCGTTCTGCATGCTCTGCAATTCTTTCGTTCTGGATCTGGCTTTTTTTTATGTCATCCATTGTGGTTATTTTCTTAGTAGGTATTTAATGAAATGTTATGCAAATTGTCACTTATCCAGTGATGTCTGGATGACACGAGCAGGTGACATCAGGCAATGTCATATTGACTGATCACATGTTCTGTGTGTCCCAATAACTAGCAGAGTCTGGCCCTGGCAGGCACTGAGCATCTGTTAATTGAATAAATGTCAGCTCGGCCCATGTGAAAGCCTCACCTTTATTGGGTTGAACAGCTTCGGTCAAGAATTCTGGCACCCTCAGAATGAATGGAAGAGAATTTGAGCACCTTAGAGTGACGGGCTATGGTTAGGTTTGTGACAGGGAGGAAAGCATGATACTGTAGAATCTGAAGGATTCCCAGGAGAAATGGGACTGATGCCTGGGGATGGGCTCAATGATGATTTTATTATCTGGAGCCTCCTCTGCCCTCATCAAACAGAAAAAGCATAAGAAAGAGGGAGAGAACTCAACCGTGTGTTTTCTGTTTATTGGCTTCATCCATTTTGGAATGTATTGACATTCTCTACTGGGTATGAAAATGTGAAAAGCATATACGCACTGCCCCCACTCGCATAGTCCATGAACAGGAATAAATGCAGCTCTCCGCTTCTGTCTTTTGGGGAGAGGGCAGGATTCTAATGAGTACTGAGCACATACCAACCCTGAAACTGGTACAGTCATTCCCCTGAGCAGCATCTCACTTCATTCTCATGGTGCCCCAAGAAGAATATATCGTATCCCTCAGTTCACTGATGAAGAGACCAAAATGTAGAGATGTTATCACAGTGGCAGAGTGACTGCCTAACTCAGAACACAGGGGTCTGCTTTAAGAAATCACAGGGCCAGGTTCAGAGGAAATGCACAGTACATCTCATTGCATGGGAGTTAAACAGAATATTCTTTATTAGACAGCAGACTTTCCAGTAGGCTTAAGTATTTAGAACTGGAAGGTTCTTAATTGTTAGTGAATGTAACCCTCAGTCCTCTCATATTTCCTTATTCTGAGAGAGAAACATCAATGATGAGAGAGAATCATTGATTGGCTGCCTCCTGCATGCCCCCTACTGAGGATCAAGCCCGAAATCCGGGCATGTGCCCTGACCGGGAATCAAACTGTGGCCTCCTGGTTCATAGGTTGACGCTCAACCACTGAGCAACACTGGCCGGGCTGGCTTACTATTTTAGTGTCACTACAAGCTCCTTTCTCCAATCCCTCTCCACCTCCCCCTTCCTAGGTAAGATCTGTTTGTCTCTCCCATCAGACCATTTTGTAGCTTTCTTTTATTTTTTTCCAGATTAGCCAACATTTCCTTTTTTTCTTGTTATTTTAATTTACTTGTTGTCATTGTTGTTGTTGTTAATCCTCACCAGAGGATATTCTTTCCGTTGATTTTTAGAGAGAGAAACATCAATGTGAGTGAGACACACTGGTTGGCTCCTGCACACACCCCTACCAGCCGGGGATCAAACCTGCAACTCAGGTACATGTGACTCTTCAGT
>NW_006297890.1:618796-636328 GCF_000327345.1 Myotis davidii
GCATGCTAGCCAGGGCCCAACAATTCTTGCAGTTTTCTAAAAAGGAAAATGAATATGAGTATATTTCCATATATGTTATAGGCTGAACTGTTTTCCCCCAAAATTTATATGTTGAAGTCCTAATCCCCAGTACCTCTGAATATGACTGTATTTGGAGATCAGATCCCTGAAGGTAATTAAGGTAAAATAAAGTCACATGAGTGAGCCCCAATCCAATATGACTGGTGTCTTTATAAGAGGAGGAAATTTGGTTGGACACAGACCTGCGCATGCACAGAGGAAAGCCCGTGGGAGGACACAGTGAGAAGGTGGCCATCTGCAAGCTAAAGAGAGAGGCCTCAAAAGACATAAAACCTGAGGGAACCTTGTTCTTGGACTTTCAGTTTCCAGATTTGTGAGGAAATGCATTTCTATTGTGTGAGCCACCCATTGTGTGGTATACTGTCAACGTTCCCCAAGCAAACGAACACAACATCATTCCTCGTTGCATAAACGGACTCTGTCTCAGCCACAGCGACATGCCGCTCCCTGTCCAAGGGGCCACTGCCTGCATTTCTGAAAAACATCACGCACGCCACTGAGCCCACGCACACGCTGGGTTTCTTCCCACAATGCCAGATGTCTCCATCATTTCTCTAGGTATTACTTAACATGCTTTCTCTCAGATTCTTTGGTGCCAGGCTTCCAAATGTATCGATGAGCCTATAGCAGGAATTGTCTGTTTATGTAACACAATGTGGGAAGACTCAGGAACATAAATTTCTAATTCCACAAATCCTAGGAGAGGTGCGCTTAAGAGCTCGGTAAAATATTTGTAGATAATGTGTTACTCTAATTTGAATTTCATTTTAACATAGGTAGCTTTTTTAAGAGTCTTTTTGACTTCAAGGAGCACAGAACCTAAGTCTATGCTTATGCTAAGATTTAGGTTCAAAATATGTACTTTCACCTGTACAAACATTCAGTAATATGACCACGTTAGTCAGGACTTAGCTGCACGTGAGAGAAGCACAATTCACACTAAGCTTGGGCAGAATGGAGAATGTATTGTGAGGGCCCCAGGACTGGGAGGCTGATGTGCTGGGCAGCAGGGTCTCTGAAAAACAGAACCTCAGGCAACCTGAGGAGACAAAGCTGACTGCCTGGGGGAGGTGGCTCCACAATCCACTTCCCTTCTGCACTCCAGAGGAACAGACTGATGAGCCTAAGAGAACCCATGGCAGAATTTGAGCAGCACCTTTAGCTGCATTCTCACATAGTGCTTCTCAGCTGTGAATGCTGTCAGCTACAGTGTGTGTGTGTGTAGGGCGGGGCACTCTCCTCCATGAGTAAGGAGGTCTGAGAAAGTGGTGACAAGCAGGAGAGGGAGATACTCTCCCAGGGCCTCCTCGCTAATTCCTACATATCCTTCAGCTTCAGCCTCGCTTCCCTAGAGTAGCCTTCTCTGCCTTTCCAGATAAGGCTAGCTTCCCTGTGAGGTGCCTCTATAGCAACCTACATGTTTCCAATACTCTTGAATTCTTGCAATTATTTAATTTTTCATTTGATTCTCACTAGACTATTAATTCCCAGATAGCAAGGAGTGTCAATTCTATGTCCTTAGTGCCTAGTTATGCACCTGGGATGAATGTAAAAAACATTCACATCTATGTTCACTGACCAGTAGGATAATAGTAGAGTTAATTCTGCATCTACTGTAGTCTACTCCGGCCCAAATCTAGTAGCTGAAGGCAAGACATGTTAGCCCCTGTAAAATGGGCCGATCCTCATTCAGCCTGCCCTCTGGTCTGTTCAAGTGGCCATTGTGGTTCAAGATAGTCCAAAAATTCAGGCACGATCCTCTCTGTGCTGTGATGAAGGAGGTGGAGGAGAAAGAGCAGGAGGGGGAGGGAAAAAGGAGAGGAAGATGGAAAAGGAACAGGAAATCATACCGGCCTTAGAATTGGGAGGTCCAGGAGTTCTACAGTGTACAGTGAAGAGAACAGCAGCTGGTGAACTGTAGTACTTTGATAATAGAGCAGTTTTGTTAAAATCGCCATTTTCCTGAGCCTTTGGCTTTTTAGGTCCAGAGTAAGAATTCGCCTCTCCCTTTCTGTGCTCACCCAGCAGCTTGCACATTTCTCTGCCACAACATATCCTAGTTATCAAAGGGTCCATCTGCTCAACTAGATGGCGATGCTGGAAGGCAGCGTCTATGCTTTCTTCATATAAATACCTCAGGGCCTATGGAAAGGGGTTGCCACACCTTCCAGGCTCAGTAAGTGTTTTACAGATACACTGTAGATGGACAAGAACATCCTGAAGAGGACAGTGGTACCCAAGACAGCTGGGTGTAGCTGACTTTGATGACCAGTTATTCAAGGTTGTACCCTCAATACATGATGAGAATGTTCCTTCACATTCAGTTCTGTTTTCCAGGCACAGGTATTCTCTCCTGAAATTGTTACAATAAGTCCATGAGGTAAGTGCCATTATTTTCCTTTTACAAAAATAGTGGCTGAGACCCAAAGAGGCAGAAATGCTGCTCAAGTTGGAAAGTGTCAGTCAGTAGTAAGTGGGTCTCTGACTCTGTGCCAGTCCAGCCTCTAGAGTTTTATTCTATTTTATTTTTAAATCTCTGTCAACATGCTGTCCTGTCACAGGAATAAAATGAAGAATGAAACCTAAAGAGTGTTCTGTGCCTCAACTAAAAAATACTTCTCACCTGAGGATATGGTTTTATTGCTTTTTGGAGAGAGAGATTAAGAGAGAGAGAGGGGGGGGGCGAAGAAAGAAGAAGAGAAGAGGAGAGGAGAGGAGAGGAGAGAGAGAGAGAGAGAGAGAGAAAGAGAGAGAGAGAGAGAGAGAGAGATGAGAGAAACATCAATCAGTTGCCTCTCACACCAGCCCCATCTGGGGACTGAGCCACCACCTGGGCATGTGCCTTAACCAGGAATTGAAAACTTCGATGTGAGAGAAACATAAATTGGTTGCCTCCTGTATGCGCCCCAACTGGAGATCGAACTCAGGTATGTGCCCTGACTGGGAATCGTACTTGCAACCTTTTGGTGTACAGGACAGTGCTCCAACCAACTGAGCCACCTTGCTAAGGCCTAACAAAGTATTTTAAATAAAGTAGGTTCTGAATTTATATTTGACTTAAATGCTCCCGAAGGGTGCTAGAACAACTTTGCTAAGGGTTGTCACTCTAGTACTCTTATCTTGCTAACCAAATCCAGAGCCAGGCCATGGAAGAATTATTCTACTTCATGGTTATCCAAAAAGTGCTCATGAAATTAGCAGTTTCCCACGGGACACCATTTTATTTGATGCCCAATATGGCAGACCCACCAAGGAACACACTGCTTGGTTTTTAGCTTGCTTTCCTCTTTACACCTCAACAGCAGCCTCAGTCCTGTCTGAAACATCTTTGATTCTTTGCCAAATAACCTTTAAATGACCTTGTATTAAAGGCTGCACCCTTAGTAGGTAGGTAGGGTACTTCAACATCACTGGAACATCATGGATTGTACTTTTCCCCCCGAAGTGCCTATAATTTCTTATATTCAATTGATACAGAAAAATGAGCTTTAATAACCTCAGCATCATGGTACTAGCAGTAGCCACAGGTAAGAGTTTATGAATATAATTTTTCCTTGAGGCCAAGAAAATAATGGAAACTTTATTATCTCGGTAACAAATGGTGATGTTCCTGAATGGAAAAGACATACTAACCTCAAGAGACTTAGCTAAAGCATTTCCTAGAAATGCATTCAGAGTCCATCTGAGGCACAGCTCAGAGGAAAGAGAGCCCTCTTTCAATAGTTCCAGAAAATTCTCTATATTAAGAGTGATTGGCCCAAACTGGTTCATACGCATACCCTTGGAGCCTCTGGGTAATAGGCAGTCCCATCCTAACCACACAGATTGGCACTGAGAGTGGGGAGGAGGCTGAAGTTAGAAGGAAGCATTCAAGTGAAAACACTTTTTTAATACTAGTACATTAAATAACTCATATAAACCTATTAAAAATAAACCTGCCCCAAATTTCCACAATCTACATCCTCACATAAAGACTACTATGCTCAATGTAGTGTCCTAGGAGCAGGGTTAAGATAAAAGTTGATAGCTCATGGACACAGAGAATATATATATATATATATATCTTTGTTGCATGATGTCCTTACAATAAATCCTCAGCACAAAATATGCTCATTTTTAAGATTTTTGAAACATATTATCAAATTGCCTCCCAGAAAGACTCTATTCATCTATACCGTCAGCAGCAGTGTCTGAGAGCTTGAGCACGATCCTCAGTGGTGAGTGGGCTGGAACAGAAAACCGATTGGCTTGGAGAGGTGAGGGAAGCTCTTTGGAATCCAGAGATGTCAGAGAGGCGGGAAGAGGGCTTAGGGGAGATGGGCAAGAAGAGTCAGGGAGAGCGGCGGGCTGCCCCGTCATGGGAATGGAGTCAAGTGGCCAGCTCTGTATCAGACACCCATGTGGACACTCGGTCTACTGAGGAAGGCGGCATTAAGAGTCAAAGGACCTTTGGAAGCAGCAGGAAGGCTGAGGGTGGCTGAAGGATTCTGCGGACACAGTCTGCTGGAACTGAGTTGTCTTGACAACCAAGGATGAAAGCCTCGCAGCCAGCTCCAGTCTGTTCATCCAGAGCCTTCCTGATGGCACACATCAAACTGCGAGTCTGCCCTTGAATGCAGCTTTCTTTGGGGTTTTCTTCCCTTGCTCCTGTTTGAATTTCTAATACAAAGAATGTGCCAATTTCCTCATAAAAATGTGTTCAAATCCTTTTTATTTCCTGATCAGATATTTCTGCACAGGGCCGGTCCTTGTCAGAGTATAAACTTTCGGTCTAGTTACTATGCTCTGTCTACCTTTTATGTGGCTTTGCAATCTCACAGTGGCTGACGCATAACCAAAAATGGTGTTTAATTTTGTAAACACCACAAAAATCATTTAGCACAGCGGTATGTCCAAGGGAGACAGAAAGGATTAAGACACGATTCGTACCTTCCAGAACTTTAGAAATTCCTCTAAATATCTAGAGCAGTGATGGCGAACCTTTTGAGCTTGGCGTGTCAGCATTTTGAAAAGCCCTAACTTAACTCTGGTGCCATGTCACATATAGAAATTTTTTGATATTTGCAACCATAGTAAAACAAAGACATATTTTTGATATTTATTTTATATATTTCAATGCCATTTAACAAAGAAAAATCAACCCAAAAATGAGTTCATGTGTCATCTCTGACACGCATGTCGTAGGTTCGCCATCACTGATCTAGAGCATATAATCAACTAAGATCAATTTTAAGAAGAAAAAAGAAAAGAGCCAAATAATTCAAGTAAGAAAATGACAAAAGATAGGAAAAAGCAAGTCACTGAAATGATAAAACAAATGGCAGACGACAGATAGAAGAAGCCCAACCTCACTAATACTTAGGGAAAAGCAGTAAAATTGGCCAAGACTGCTGGCAAGCGTACAGGGAAAAATACATTTATATACTGTAGGTTGGAGGCGTAAATTGGTCACAGTTTTTTTGGAAGGTAATTTGGCAACATTAATTAAAATTAAAAATATACATAGCCTCATCACAGCAATTCAGCCCTAGAGAAATTCTCACACTTGTGCACAAAAAGTATGACCAGTGGTGGCCATTGTAAATGCCAATCAATAAGGGAAGGCCTGCACAACACTGGTCCATGCTATGCGATCCTCAAGTGCACATAAGCTCCAATCTCTTAGACACATTATGTAGTATAAATAAAGTCACAAAATATAGATATTAAATGATTCCACTTACGTACAATAAAGCAAAGCAGTCATCCCTGGTGTGCTCAGTGTGGTTAGAGCGTCTGCTCTCAGACCAAAGGGTTTGATTCCTGTCAAGGTCATGTACCTGGGGTGCAGACTCAATCCCCGCCTGGTTGGGGCATGTGTAGGAGGCAACCAGTCAATGTGTCTCCCTCATGTCTATCTTTCTCTCTCTTTCTCTCTTCCCCTCCCTCCCTCTCTTCCTTCCACTCTAAAAATCAATGGAAAAAATATCCTTGGGTGAGAATTACCCAAACAAACACAAAGAGCAGTCACATCCTTCAGGTATGTAGATAAGCAAGTGAATGCACAGAAATAGCAGCAGTAAGTTACCTCTGGGGCGGGAGACACTTTGGGGAAAGAACTGAAAAAGAGATATTGTAAGTGATATTAGCTTTCTCTGTGCTGTTTTTATAAGAATGTACTTCTACATTACTTGGTTGCCTGAAATAAAATTTATTTAAAAAGTGTTTAAAGGTTGAGCAACAGCTGGATATGACTCTTAGAGTTTTCTCTCCTTAAACGTAAACATGCCTTGTGGTTTTACATCTGATTTATAGTAGGTCCCTCGGTGTTTTACCTGACTAAGAAATGGAACTGTCTCGTCAGTTCTTCCAATGGACAACTCAATTCCAGGTGCACCCTGATCTGGGGAACACTGTATTGAGTGCCGCTGGTTTCTGTATTTCTTAATGACACCAAAGAAAGTATTCCTATCAGCTACGATTTTGATGTGTTTTGATATCAGTGTAACTTTGTAGTCTTGACTAATAAGGACAAGACACCCTTTTAGAATGATGGGTCTTCAAGGCATTTTCTCAGCACCAACTCAAGCTGTGGATTTGCCATGTCATCAGGCTTGTGGGATGTACATGTTTAACCCCTTCCCCAACAATTTTTTTTAAAAAAACGTTTCTTTTTCAGACTAATTTTTTTATTTTGGTTCTATATAGTATTTTTGATGCTGGTTATGAAAACAGTTTGTAACTCGTCTTCCTATAAACCATATTTTTTTACCATATTTTCTTAGTATACTCGTCGACGACTGAAAAAGAACATTTTGTGAAAACGAGTATACACGTTTCTGCCGGGGAAGGGGTTAAGAAGGCGGCAAAACTTGGCTGGCCTTCTTTTGAAAGGCAAAATTCTATTTTTTCAGTCTGTGCATTTTGTGACCGGTGTTGAGAAAATTGCTAGAATCAATGAGAAAAAATTATGTTCATTTTAAGTTACATTAGAAGAGAAAATAAAATGTTTCTGAAGTCTTTTAAAGAAGATCATTTGGAAACTCTCATCAGCCAGAAAAATTATGGTGTGAACAGTGATATTTTCCTGAAAGAAGTCTACAGACAACCTAAGAAGATAAAGGGGAAGGAGCAGCCACCCATTTCAATGGATGGGAGCGTTGGAGGAGAGCATTTTGCAGTGGTTTGGAGGAAAACGTCCCTGGCAGCTCTGTGGGCTCAGCATATGGAAAGATGAGGATGTGTCTAAGGTCTTTTGTTGAGTCCAACTACAAAATTCCAAGTTACTTTGTCACTTTGTTGTGTTTCACTCTTATGTACGCATCACCACCATTGCCAACTATTTAAATAACACACAGGCACACTGCATTACATACAAAATAGGAATATGTCCGGCTTCATACTTGTGACAGCTTGTGATCTGGAAAACCCTGGTTATCTACCTTCTTCACACACTTCATGGATAAGGGAATTAAATCAAAGAAAGAGAGGATGAGAGAAGAATTGCTAGTGAATGTTATTAGATGGCCTCCACAGCATGTCTCCCGTACTTTTCTTACTACTGTTTCAACCACTAGAATGTGGCAGAGGTGACCAAGACCAGGTCACAAAAGTGCTCTATTGTTCTCCTAGAACCCACCTGCCATGCTCTGAGAAAGCCCAGGCCACACACACAGAGCTCTGCATAGGTGGCCCAGATGGCAGCCCAGCTAAGAGACCAGCAGGCGGCAAGCATCAACCACTACATGTATGAGTGAGGAACTCTTCAAGGTGACTCCAGCCCCAGCCACCATTGAAGCACAGCCCCCAATAAGAACTGCCTCACTGAACTCAGTCAACCCACAGCAGTACTATGAACGGTAATACAAGGATTACTTTTGTTTTGAGCCACTAGGGTATTTTTTAGATGTAATAATTTTACCTTTAAACAATTATTATGTATTAGAGGCCCGATGCACGAAATTCATGCAAGAGTAGGCCTTCCTTCCTCCAGATGCTGGCACTGGCTTCCCTCTGGCACCCAGAACCCGGGCTTCCTTCCAGCCACTGGCAAGCACCTGGGACCCAGGCTTTGCTCCAGCCCCGACTTCGTCTGGAAGGATGCCTGGAATGATATCTGGAATGATGTCCAGTCTAATTAGCATATTATATAGGATACTGTTAAGAATTGTCACTTAACTTGACAACCATCTATTATTTAAGACAAGACAAGCGAGGCAGAGTGGGAACTGGCAGTCTGAGGTTCAAATCTGGTGAGTCTAGCGCCCGACCTCCTTCCCGACTTACAGTACCCTTGAAGAGCACAGGTGAACCCTGGAGAGGCCTGGGAGGCCATCCAGTCCACTCTCCTGTTCCAGCGTGGGGAGCTGGCCTGCCTGGTTTGTACAGCCAGCCCAGGACAGAGGTTCCCCTCCTGTGCTCTAGGAGAAAGCTGCACGGAAAACAGAAGCCATAGCTCTCAATTCCTTCTTCACTTTTTATTGATTTCAGAGAGGTAGGGAGAGGGAGTGAGAAAAACATCAACGATGAGAGAGAATCATTGATTGGCTGCCTCCTGCACATCCCCCAGTGGGGACTGAGCCTGCAACTCAGGCATATGCCCTGACCGGGAATCCAACCGCAACCTCCTGGTTCATAGGTTAATGCTCAACCACTGAGTCACACTGGCTGGGCTTATTTTTCTTATTAAAAAAAAGTATACATGGTCACTAAAAATACTACTACTACTACTACTACTAATAATAATAATAATAAAATCACAGAAGTTGCCCATTATCACATCACTTAGTAGTTACCACTGTTAACACCTTGAATATATTTTTCCAGTTTTCCCTGGTCTAGATGCAGTGGTTCAGGTTGTTCTGTCTTATTACCACTTTCTCCTACTCAACCCAGTGTGCATCCTTCAAACAAGGCAATGGACCCATAATCTCAGAACCAGGCACTCAGGACTCCTTGGAAATCCCAGATGGCAAATGAGTCCTCCAGTGAGTAGTGTGGTCCGTGGGCAGGCAGAGGAGGCCCAACAGATCTCCAATTGTGGTCTCACTTCTCTATAATTCAACACCAAGAGCAGGCACAATCCTGGCCCTTGGCAGGGACTCTATGTTTGCTGAATGAATGAAAGTTCTCCTTTGCTTCCTGTTCTGCTCATCCTACCTAAAGTGACACAGCATGTTACAGAGTACAGGATAAATGCCTCCAAACACAAAAAAGAGAGACATCATCGCCTTCGTAGCAAACCTAAAACTTTAGAATTAAGTCTTTAGAGCGCTCTCTCTCTCCAGCCCAGTGTTTCCATGAAACATCAATTTCTCATCTAGTTAAAAAAACACAAGCAAACAAACAAGGGCCTTTGTCATGAAATAAGTTTAGCAAATAGTACAAATTCTCTTCTCACCTTGGAGATACAAAAAAGCACATTAATATATTCAAAGTCCTGATGGTCCAGCAATAAAGGCATCTCCGTGACAGATCAACTTTTATTTCACAGGATGAAAACTGAGGCCAGAAAGGTGATGTGACTTGCTCAAGCCATGCAACTAATGACCACCAGACCGGGGCCTGACTGAGTGCCTCTTCACTCATGGGTCCTTTTCCATCCCTCCCTGCAGCCCCCCTTCCTCCCAGGCTTCTGTCACTTCATGAAGACTCAGAGGGAAAGTTCTAAAATTGGAGCAATGAGACATTATAGATCCCAATGGGCAGATTTCCCACAGAGCCTGAGAAAGTTCATGCAGTTCATGTGCCATCTGAAGATTCAGGCTTGTTGCCAGCTGGTTCCTATGCTGGTTGCTACTTAAATATGATCCATGCAGAATGAAATTTTGTGCAGGGCCCAGTGCTTGAGGTTAACAACAAACGTCTTCTAGTCTTCTACTTTCCATGAGCGCTAGTAAATGGTTATTTCTCTTCCAATAATTGTGAGTGCCGTGGCTGTGGTATCTATATATGTAAAAGCCAAGTGATCGGAATGCCGGAATGACTGGAATGACCAGTTACTTTGACGTGCACTGTGGCCCCAATTGGCCCCACTCACCCTGATCAGGGGCGGGGCCAGCCGGCCAATCGCCCATGGCCCCTCACCCTGGTTGGACCTTCCTTCGTTCCGTGCTGCACCCTGGTGGTCAGTGCATGTCATAGCGAGCAATCAAACTCCGGGTCAGTCCAACTCCTGAAGGAACACTGCATATTAGGCTTTTATATATATAGATGTGAGCATTCTTAATTTGTCACAAAAATGAAGCCATCCACATACATGATTTTCAAAAGTAATTTAAAAAATGTTTTGTGCATCGAGGGAAGGTTAATGTTCAGTGGAAATCTGCTAGCCTTTGATTGTCAGAGTATCCTAAACATCACAGCTTTGTCATAGTCACAGATCCCGGCATTGTGACACTCTCTGGAGGGCCGCTGAGGTCTGCACCACAGAGAAGCGATAGCCTGTGCAGTGAGGAGCTCGGGCTCAGGAGGGGGACCTGTGTGTGTCCTCTTGGTTCTGCCACACACAGCCTATGGGACCTCGGACACTTGACTTCATATCTTGATGTCTCAGCTTGTTCCTCTGTCAAATGGGGACAAGTTCCTCTGTCAAGGGTGGAGGTAAGGACTTAAAGGGCCTGGCACAGAACCATTCAGTGAGTAGTAAATGCCATTGCCTCTGTATTTCTGGAAGTTTTCAAAACTGATTTTCTTTGCCTTCCTTTTCCTTGAAGATGAACAGTCACTTTTTGCTACTTCTGTCCCAGAGGTTTCCATCTGTAAGGAAGTCCGTCATTCAGAGGTGCTGAAATCGCCTGAGCACCCTCTCCACGTTTGGGTAACTCCTCGTGTGGAAAGGAAGCACCCATCTTCTCAGGATAGACTTTGAAAGAAATCTGATAGCCTGTCACCCAGACACGCCCATGAGATAGCTCGGCTCAGAACCCAGGATGGTCCTGTCCAAAGCCCGGTGGTCAGTATAGACAGCAGGCAGATACGGCGTCGGGAAGTTGGGCGCAGTCCTTTACTTAGAAAGCCGTTGGCGGATTCCACGCAGAGTTTGCAGTGCTAAGGAGACGTGGAGACGTTTTGTGCTCCAATTTGTCTACCAGGTCCTACAATTAGTTTATAATAGTTGGATCTCCAGCAAACTTGCTAGAGCTAATCCCTTCAGAGTCACACAAGTCTACCTCTCACACTCGGCAGGGAAGCCCTCCCCAGCCTCTCTTCCCATTTGAACCCATTTCCTATCACCCACACCCGGGCTGGAGCACAGCCTCTGACAGGAGCTGCCTGCCCTTAGCTCTGTTTGGTTCAGTGGGAAAGGAGAGGGATCCTTTCAGACCAGAGAGTGGAGGGAGCTGCTACTGAATTAAAAGATAATGAACTCTTTCACACTGCCATGGCCGCCCGCCCCAGGCATCTCTTTTGTGTGTTATTATGTGAGAGAGAGTGTTTGTCCCTTTCTTCATCTTGGGTTTCAGATCAGAGGCCTTTTCAGGTATACGAGATTTAGTACTTGCCAGGACCATGGGGAAAAAGTGCACTTGGTAGGGGGAGAAAAGGGTAGAGACCTATCCTCCAATGCTAAATTTTCAAGTAAGAAATATTCTCCAGCCCGGCTGGGGTAGCTCAGTGGTTGAGCCTCCACCTATGAACCAGGAGGTCACAGTTCAATTCCCGGTCAGGGCACATGCCTGGGTTGCAGGCTTGATCCCCATAGGGGGGCATGGAGGAGGCAGCCGATCAATGATTCTCTTTTGTCAATGTTTCTATCTCTCTCCCTTTCCCTTCCACTCTCTCTATCCTTCCCTTCTTTCCTTTCCAAAATCGACAAAATTACATTTTTTTAAAAATTCTCCAAAATCCCACTTTCTTAAAAAAGATGTCTGCTTGGTCATGCAATCTGGTCATGTTCTAGGACAGTCTATTTATTCAATTTCTCACTTGATGAACATGTGATTGCAATTGTGACCCCAAGTGAAAAGATACAGAATAATTTACTATAAGCTAATTGGAGGAGCTGCGCTTGGCTATGGCAGAGTGGCTGATATCTATCTGACTTAACCAACAATAAAAGCAGGAAAACAATACCCCCCCCCCAAACTCCCATCTAAACAAAACAAAGCTGTTTGAAGGTATCAGAGGGCAACCAAGGTCATCAGGACTTAGAGAGAAAGGAATCTGGTGCAGACAGAGCTTTTTATCTGCAGAGCGTTTGCTAATTCACATGCAGAGCAAAGAGGCCCAACCGAGTCCAACATGGACTAGAGGTGGACAGTCTCACCTGACTGGGGAGCCCTACCTGGAGTTCAGAGCTACCAAGGCGGCTAGGAAGTGAGAGGCCAAGACCCTGGAGAAAGAGGAACTGCAGAGAAAGGAGTTCGCATCCTGCAGGGAATGTGCCATTTGATGATTCCTAAAGAAACGTGAGACGCGAGGAAGACCAAGACCGAGGCAGCCATTCCCGAGAGCACTGCACACCCAGTGATGCAGCCCCTAAGAACTAATGAAACCAACAAAAATAAAACTGAACAGGAACTCTTGTGGAGATCAATGGAATAAGAAGTGTGATGAACTCAAGTCTGAGTGTTCTACTGAAGCAAAAGGGAGGAAAGTTGGGAGAAAAGAATAGTTTTACAGGGTGGTTAAAAGACGTCAAGATAAAGTTGATTGAACCAAAAAAAAAAAAAGTAAAGCTTTATGTATTTTAGTTAAGGTTTGAAGATACCCAAAGAAAAGTTAAATATCATTTAACAATAAAAATTTAGAAGGAACAGAGGAAGAGGGGAGAGAAGGGTTAAAGTGAGTTAAATCCTTGTCTTAGATTTAACCCCCTCCGGGAACAATGGCACCAAAATATAATGCCCACCTGCTGTACAGAACTGGAAACCCCGTTGTCACCACAGCCTATCACTTGGCACTGCTGAGTTAGAGTGTAAGCTCCACCTAGACCACAGAACCTCTGCCACAGTTAGTGTAGACTAATGGGTATCTCCACCCATCGATTGCCAGAAGACCCCATCACCTCAAACTCCAAATTTCCACCCTAGCTGGTTTGGCTCAGTGGATAGAATATCCCAGGTAAAATTCTACCAAGGGCACATACCTGGGTTGCAGGCTCAATCCCCAGTGGGGAGCGTGCAGGACGCAGCCGATCAATGATTCTCTCTCATCATTGATGTTTCTGTCTATCCCTCTCCCTTCCTCTCTAAAATCAATAAAAATATATTTTAAAAAAACAACTCCAAATTTCCTTCTAAGTTGTACACAGCAGCATGTCTCCTTGGCGAAAGCTGGGTCACAGATGGAGCCCCAGCTTCAAGAAAGTCTGGGAAAAGGTAGGTTTGCACTTTTTTTCTTTTTTCTTTTAAGATTTCCAGATTCTACAGTACAGGAAGGCAATAGAGGGTGTTGGCATTTGTGCTGAGTGAACCAATTTGCAGAACTGCCATACTCTATCTGCCTAAATAACACCTGTTACAACATTTAAAGAATACAAATAATGCATATACAGAGATTAAAAAAAAAATTCATACAGCATAGAAGACTGTTGGGATTCCTGAGGCCAAGAGACCAAAGAAACTGACAACACCAGAATTACATCAAGAGACTATTCAGGGAATTTGTGGATCGAAGCAGCATCCTGGTCAGCAGCAAGGAAGGAAATTTTAGTATCCAACAAGGCTTGGGGCTTACGAGGGGCTCTGCTAACACAGGGCGCTTGTAGCTGGGAGCCCTGTGTTTGTTGAGAGCTCTGTAATCCAGACCAGTAAGCTAGGCAAGGGACCCACTTCTCTATGCAGGAACATTCCCTTCAGGTGACAGGGACCCCTCTCCCCCAGGGGAGCTGGCAGTCAGCCTTGCTTCCTAAGGTGGGGACCTAGTTCATGTTAAAGTACCAGGAATCATTTTGCCTAACAAAGGCATAAAATTTTTAAAAAAGCTCCTTCTTACACTCTTTTCCATTCTCTTTTCCTGTTTTAGCGGCTGCGTAACAGATTACCTCAAACATAGCAGCTTTCAAACCAAAACATTTATCTGGCTCAGTTGACTTGGGCCAGAAATCTAAGCACTTAGCTGGATGTCTCTAGCTCAGGGAGTTATTGCCTGGGACTCCAGTCTCCTCTCAATGCGCCCCTAGAGGAGGACCTCCTTCCAAGCTCCCTTGCTTGGCTGTGGGCAGGATTTGGCCCTTCATAGGCCTCCAGTCCTCACAGGTGATTGGATGCAGCTCCCTCCCATCGCCCCCCAGTTCCTTGCCACACAAGCCTATGTAAAGGGCAGCAACCAGCTTAATTCAAGGGAGCAGAGGAGAGAAGGCAAAAGAAAGCTCCCAAGGTGGAAGCCACAGTCTTTCTATAACCCCAGTTTGGAAGTGTCATCATCACTGCTGCTGAATTCTGTTAGTTAGAGGCAAGTCAGTAAGTGCAGCCTACAATGGGGAAGAGGGGCTTATGCAAGGGTGTGAATACTGGGAGGCGGGGTCACCTTAGAGCTGCCTGCCACAGCTCCTCTGCCCTCATGTGTCTGTCACCCAAGAGGAAACACTGTTAATAGTTTCTTATGATTCCTTTCAGGGGAAAAAAATGGATTTAAACCAATTTTCCAAGATTAACCTGGAAGTGCTCCAACAGTTACTGCTAACATGAAATGTCAACCATCCCTAAGAGGCATAAAAGTCATCCTCTTAGCCAAGTAGCCAGATGAGCACTGAAACTCACAGCTTGTGTTCAAGCAAAAAAGGTAAATAGTACAGCCATGTTAATGTGGTGAAAGTGCCCAAGTGTGTTTACATATTCACAAATTAAAAAAAAAAATCAACCATGGGACATAGGGCCATGCCTCACTCTCCTACTCTATGGATGGTTTTCTGAACCTCCAAATAAACTGTGTGCACTTCAGCATCTCCTTCTGGGGTAAATCCAACTAGGAAAGAGAAAATTGTTATTATTTTGCTGAACTTGTATGCATATATGCATAACCCGTGGACACAGACAGTGGGGTGGTGAGGGCCTAGAAGGGATTGGGGGGAACAGGAGCAGGCTGGAAGAGGTTAATGGGAGAAAAAGGAGGACCTATGTAATACTTTGAACAATAAAGATTAAAAAACAAAAACAAATAATGTTTTACTAAATTAAGATAACTCTTTAGCATGTAATTCACAAATGCATTCAAACACCCTCTAATCAAAATAGTAGTTGTACTTGTCAAATTTTTCAAACACGTTTATATATACCAGTACAACCAAAATGCTGTGCGTGTGTGTGTGTGTGTGTGTGTGTGTGTGGAAACTAAAGACACTGATGAAGGGCAAAACAAGTTTGGGTGTCTTTGCTGCCTGTCATCAACTGAAGCATAGAGACAGTTGAGTCTCTCAGGAAGTACTTCATAAATCAAATTCAGTGTCCTGCAAGTGGTATTAAAACTTTGCATAATTGAGTAATATAAAGTTTGTTAAAGCCCTTGAACTCTCACCATTTGAAGTTTTTTTAAAAATTGCACATTGAAAGCAACACTTGCAGACAGGAAGCTGTTGACATATAACTCTACAAAAGAAAATAGAGGAACTGGACAAATTAATGAGAGCACAAAGAAGGAATAAGATTTGATTTTGAAGTTCTATATACTTTGGAATATATTGATTTACTAGAGCCCGGTACACAACATTTGTGCACTGGGGGGTAGTCCCTCAGCCTGGCCTCCACTCTCTTGCAGTTCCCTGAGGGGCCCTTAGCTGCCACAGAGGCGGGAGAGGCTTCTGCCACCACTGCTGCACTTGCCAGCCATGAGCCTGGCTTCTGGTTGAGCGGCACTCCCCCTGTGGGAGCGCACTGACCACCAGGGTGCAGCCCTTGCATTGAGTGTCTGCCCCCTGTTGGTCAGTGTGTGTCATAGTGACTGGTCATTCTGCCATTCGGTCGATTTGCATATCAGCCTTTTATTATATAGGATAAGCAGAATCTACTATTTTGCAGCATCTAAATTTGACTAATATTTAAAAGAATCATAGATATAAATTATTTAATTAGTTTTTCTGGTAAAAATTAATCTTAACAGGTAACAAAAGAAAAATTAAGTAAACGGAATCACATCAAAATGAAAAACTTTAATGCATCAAAGGATATAATCAACAGGGAAGTGCAAACCCATTCTGCCTCACTGGCTGGAACGGAAATGTAGATGACCTCTTGCTGAACAGGAGCAGAGTGGGCAAGAGCAGAGCAGATGCCATGTGCACTGGGGAGGAGTGGAGCAAACCCAAACCACAATGAGAAACCACCGCATCCGCATTAGGACAGCTACCCAAACCAGAAAATAGCAGGTGTTGGTAAGGATGTGGTGGAATTGGAACCCTTGTGCACTATGGTGACAATATAAAATGTTATAACCATGTGAACAATGATGTAACAGTTCCTCAAAAAATTAAAAAAAGAATTACCATATGATCCAGTAATTCCACTTCTGGGTATATACTCACAATTTAAAGTAGGGACTCCAATAGATATTTGCACTCCCATGTTCATAGCGGCATTATTCACAATAGTCAAAAGGTGGAAGGAACCCAACTATCCCTGGATGGATGGATGGATGGATGGATGGGTATGTACAGCAATAAAATATTATCCGACCTTTAAAAGGTAGGAAATTCTGATCCATGCTACAACACGGATGAACCTTGAGGACATGAGGCTAAATTAAAAAGCTATTCAGAAAAGGACAAATACTGTATGTTCCCACTTAGATGATGCACCTAAAGAAGTCAAATTTACCCTCCAGACTTCTTCTGAGGGGTCAGCCTGCAGCCATCCTGCCCTGAGAATCTCCTGAAAGCTCACCCTTTCTTGCCTTCTTCCCCTTTGCCCCCTAATTCCCTTAGTGCTTTTTTTTTCCTGAATGCATTCCTTTAACAAATCGCTTGCACTCAAATCCTTATCTCAGTCTTTTTCTGAAAAATTTGACTCAAGACAACAGAGGACTGATGCTAGCTTCTTGCTGAAATTTGCTGAGAAGCAGAATCGGCAGGCAGCCCGTGCTGCTGGGACCGTGGTCTCAAAACTGGAAGGTCACCAGGCACCAGGGTCTGGGAGAAATGGCCATGTCTCCATAGGATCAGCCAGTGACAAGGCTGCAGGAGGGGCTATCTAGGTACCTGAAATTCATCTAACTGCCACAAGAAAAAGCCAACGTTGAGGATATCCAGGATGATGGACCAAGAGCGGCCATCAGCTGCAGTTGTGCCCCAGAGCCAGCAAATCTGATGGAAATGAAGACGTATGTGGCTTCCTCACATTCCACCCAAGTGCACCCCATGGACACAGACACTTCTCTCTGATGCTGCCCAGAGATGCGAGAACCAGAGCCTGTGGAAGTAGAAATAGGATCAGTCGGAGGAGAGAGAAAGGCCTTAGGTTGAGAAAGACTTGGGAAGAGGGAGCTATGATTAAAGTAATATTTCACTTCACCTGAATATTTACCTGAATGAGATGA
>NW_006297890.1:636375-649179 GCF_000327345.1 Myotis davidii
AGATCAGTACCCAGTTAGGTGCTCCTGAGAAGGAATGGGAGCTCATAAAGGGAAATGAGATCCATTAGAAAAAATGATTTTCTTTTCTTTTCATACATCTGCTTGGTCACGCACCTAGCACCATTCCCACCTTCTGTTTAAAGGGTAGAAGATAAGATACTAAACTTCCAAATGGCCGGCCTTCCTCAGTTCCCGTTATAACTTTGGGTAGAAGCCCTTATGATAGAAAACCTGTCTTGTTGGACAGCAAAGCCTTATCTAAGGCCCATCACAAAGCAACTGTTGTAATGGATAATAGTCTTCTTAGATGCATTTCAATTTCTTTTTTTTTTAAATATATTTTATTGAGTTTTTACAGAGAGGAAAGGAGAGAGATAGAGAGTTAGAAACATCGATGAGAGAGAAACATCATCCAGCCGCCTCCTGCACACTCCCCGCTGGGGATGTGCCCGCAACCAAGGTACATGCCCTTGACCGGAATCGAACCTGGGAACTTTCAGTCCGCAAGCCGACGCTCTATCCACTGAGCCAAACCGGTTTTGGCGCATTTCAATTTCTTAAAGATAAAGTCATCTGAAGATATTCCCATTTAGCTAGTGTGTGTGGGTCCATAAATCAGAATGGGCTGCAGTGGGCAGGGGTTCAGTGGGGGAAGCCCTTGCTGGGGTGGATACAGCCTACTTTGTGGGATTTCAGTCACAGGGTTCACCCTCCTAGGCTGGGAGACACCGCCCCAGGTCACAGGCATTGGGCCTAAACCCGCTAGGGCCACCTCTGAATGAATGCTCACTGTAGACCGCTGGGTTTGGTCACCATTCCAGTCCATGTGAGCAGGGAGTGAAGGTGTTGGGAATGAGTTATTTCATCTTCTCATTCTAGACTGAGGGAGCTAAACTCATGACTCCTCGAAGAAACTGCTTAGTCTAAATCCCTCCTTGAATCCCTGTGTGTGTTTACTTCATTCTTTAAACTATGTATGTTATGTTCGTTTGTATGGATAAAATTTTCACCATTTTTTAGGCAAAACAAAACCAAGCCTCCTCTCATTCTCACATTTTTGTTTATCCCACCACCATAGCACTCCTTTCTTTCACAACCAGACTTATTGAAAGAGAAGTCTGTGTTTTGTCTCCACTTTCTTACTTTCCAATCTCTCTTCAACCTATTCCAGTTTCCACACTCCCCTCTCTCCCAGCACTCCTCTGAGCCAGCTCTGATATGCTCAACAATGCCACCCTGTCCTCATACAGTGGACATTGTTCAAACTCTATCTTACTGCACAGTTCAGTATGTTCTTGAACACTGTCAGCTACTTCTAATTTCATGCAACTCTTCCTCCCCTTGCCCTTAATGCTGCCACATTGGATGAATGCTGGTTTCCTCTCTACTTCTCTGTCTGCCCATTCTTAGCCTACTTTATGCGCTCATTTTCTACTCAGCCATTGGATTCGAAGCATGTCAGGCCTACATCTTTTTTCAGTGAATACTTTCTTTCTAGGCAACCCCTTCCATGACCATAAGATTTATAACTGCCATCTCTAATCTATTTATATCCAGTTCTATATTATGCTCTGTTGGTTCCTTTGAGCTCCAGATGCATGTCTCCAGCCACCCCTTTAATATCATCCCTCGGTATATTGCAAACACACTTCAGACACCTCATGTCCAAGACCAAACCCAGGCTCTTTCCCCATAAATCTGGTCTTCTGCCAGTGACCTGTCTCATGGATCCCTCACGTACCTTTCTGAGCCATCTTCTGAGCCACCATGGGATCTTTGCATACCTCAGTCTACGTGCATGGAGTGTTCCTCCCCCTTTCTCTTTCCTTGGGTAGCTCCAGACATTCTTTACATGTCAACGGTCTCTCTCTCAGAGAATCTTCCATGTCCCACAAGCCTAGGTCAACTTTCTATATTACATTCCATTTCCTTGAAACACTTATCTAGATTTGATATCTGCATTTATTAATTAGCATGTGTATTTGATAAGTCTCTGGGCTCCTACTCGGCTCTTCACTGCCTCCCCTGCAGAATCACCCTTGTTATTGCCCCAGTATGACCTTAGTGCCCAGTGCAATGTCTGACACCCATGGATCAGGCTCAATAATATTTGTTTAAAGTATGTGTGTGTAATCATACATGATTAGCATGTAGTGTGATTTAATTTACTTCCTATGTAAAAGTTAAGCACCTTGGGTGCTTGTTGTATTTTGAGGTCTGGATTATTTTATTCAGTACTTCTTTTATTTTGTTGTGTGGCTAATGTCCAGAGAGTTGTGGATTTCAGTGGCATACTGGACGTGTGGATGCACTTGAAATTGTTATAGCAGTATAGGCACTGTAGGATATCAGGAGCCCACAGGAAGAATATTTAAAACACACAACTGTTATTGAAGAGGAACATTAAAAGCTTCCCATTGCCTCCCTCTCTTGCTAAAAGCTAAAATTATATTATGGGATATAGGTATTGTGGTAACATGGAGGCAGGCAGGTATTTGAGAAGAGGACATTATAATGTGGACAGGGAATTTATTCTATAAATGTTTGGGGTGAAAGTTCCTTCTTTTGAGGAAGGTATTAAATGTTGTAATGCCTACACTTCTGAATATGAAAGAATTCGTGAGGAGCATGAGAATATTATAAGAAAGACTGATCTTTCTTTTCTATCCATTCCCATAGGATCCCAGAGAGACCACAGAAGAGGCATCCTGGCAATGTAACAGAGGGGACTTAAAACCAGGAGTAGGAGACTGACAAAGTAAAGAATTCCACATTGAAAAGACAGAGTAGGGGGATGAAACTCAGTGACAAACAGGATGAGGATAGCAAGCATTTTTATAGCACTGACCATAATCCTGGTACTAGTCCAAGGATTTAATGTATATGAACTAGTTTAATCTTCAACACAATTTTATGAAAGAAGCACAATTTTTACCTTAAATTTAGGGCTTAAGAAAGTGGGGCAGAAAGGAACTAAGTAACTTGCCCAAGATTATTAATGTTTGTGCCATAGTTATAAACTTTCTCAACAGAAAATGAATTTAAACATTAAAAGAAAAGCATACTATACTCCATAAAATGAACAAATGATAGCTAGTGGGAGAAACCTGCCAGGAGTTCCAAAATTTAGACTCTTCACGGAATGGTTGCTGACTCAGAGCTGGGGACACACAGTTGTTTGCAAATCTGCCTCCTCCGAAGGTTGCTTACTTCTTGGGTGAGTACTAGTATATTCACTTAGCTATGTCTTACCATTCTGCCTAGTCTTCTGAACACATTGAGTGTATAGACCAAATCCCTGGGGGCCTACAGAATGAGACTGATGGACTGACTTTTTTATTTTAAAAAATTGGAGTGGGTTCAATCTGGGAGCATGAATTGTGACCCCAAGTCTTCGATCCATTTGCACATGGATCTTTACCATTTCACTTAGATTCAAGGGCCATCTGGCTTAGCAGCTATGTGCCTCAGAAAACATGACACCACAGGCGACCACTCCCCTCTTTGTAAAGAGAAAGTGCATAGAGATAAATAAAAACATTCTTAGTTTAGTTTGACTCGCTGCTCAAGTGACATTGAGATCCAGAATTAAAGTGGCTTGCCAAGAGGCCAAAGTCATATATGTTAGTGAAACAGAAATATACTCAGAAAATACATTGGTGTCAGAAAAGTTAGGGGACAAATGTTTAAGGCCCCCAAATCAATGAATGACAGCTGTAGTGTCCTGTGGCAGCTCAGTAAATAGGATCCCAGAGATACAGATGAGAACTTCCAATGAGAACACTGGGGGACAATAGCAAGAACAGCAGGCAGCTGAGGAGCTGAAGGGGGTCTCTCTGGAGGTCGTCAGTGTCAGAGCCATTCCACTCCTCAGATGCGTGTGGATCTGGGTCAGGGACCACTGCAAGCAGCTCACAGGACGATGCCGGGCTGCTGATTCACTCCCTAGGGAGAATTGGGTGTCTGAGGAGCTACAGGTCTTAAGGCACACAATAGAGGGAACTGTGAAAGAATGGAGGGTGGTGACTGACAAGAACCAGGAGAGATCTGAATGCATTCTAAGGATTAGGAGAAAGTGCCAGAAATGGAGACATACCCAAAGAAACAAGAAAAGATAAGAGTAGATAAAATTGTCTTAGAAATGCCAAGAGTATGGGATGAGATCAGCTAAAGTCACCCTTAGGGAGATCAAATGGCAGATGGAAAGGTTCGTGGAGAATTCCTCCTACTTAGGGGTTAACTCAGGTGAAAGAGTTTAGACAAGCATACCCTTCATGGCTTCATCGAGGGCATATGGAGGTTCGTTCCATATGAGCACTTAAAATAAAACATGATTAAACTGAAAGTTGTATCACCTTCTTGTCTGAGAAAATTTATCATGAAAATGTGAATTCTCCCATTAGTATAGAAATTTGGTGCAATCCAAACTAGCTCTCTGGTATGTGTGGTTTTAAAATTAAATAAAGTTCATCTAGAACAGCGGTTCTCAACCTGTGGGTTGCGACTCCTTTGGCAGTCGAACGACCTTTTCACAGGGGTCGCCTAAGACCATCCTGCATATCAGATATTTACATTACGATTCATAACAGTAGCAACATTACAGATATGAAGTAGCAACGAAAATAATTTTATGGTTGGGTCACAACATGAGGAACTGTATTTAAAGGGCCAGAAGGTTGAGGACCACTGATCTAGAAGAATATATGTTTGAGAATAGTGAAGGCATTTTTTTTTTTAAAAAAAAGGATCTCATATTAAAACAGGTGAAGCATCTAACCTAATAATAGACAAACATGTAAATTGACCATACCTTTGCTACACTAACCAGCCAATCAGGAGAGTATGCAAATTAATCCAACAAAGATGGTGGTTAATTTGCATATGTAGGCTCCAAGCGGCGGAGTGAAGCTGGATGACCCCGGGTCTGGAGCAGCAAAGCCAGACGGCTCTGGGGCCAGCTCTAGCCGGAGTCCAGCCAGAGCGAAGGCCTGGGTCCCAGGTGCCAGAGGCAAATTGGTGCCAACAGCCAAGGGAAGGGAAGGCCTATTGCACGAATCTCTTCATGCAACAGGCCTCTAGTCTATAATAAAAGTATGATGTTGGAATAGGAATAGCGAAAAGAAAATAGTGTTGCCAGAGGATTGGGTGGTTGGAATTTCTCCATTACTAGTGGGAGTGGGGTTCTTGGGGTACAACTGGGAAACTCTTTGTTTTACTGTCAATTAAAAAAATTCCTGGATAGAGCAGTCTTGGTTGCAGATTGCAGTTTTTCATTACTTTGGATATTTCGTGCCTATCCCTTCTGGCTTGAAGTGTTTCTGTTGAAAATCATCTAATGGTGTTATGGGAACTCAGTTGCAGGTAACTGTTTCCCTCTTGCTGCTTTTATGATTCTGTTTGTCTCTAATCTTGGCCATTTCGATTATGATGTGTCTTGGTGTGAGTCTCTTTTGGTTCATCTTGATTGGAACTCTCTCTATTTCCTGAACTTGTGTGACATTTTCCTTCACTAGGATAGGGTAGTTTTCTTTTATGGTTTCTTCAAAAGCTTCTCTATCCCTTTCTTTCTTTCGTCTTCTTCTGGCACACCTATGATGTAAATGTTGTTACGTTTCATGTTGTCCCAAAGTTCCCTTAAACTATCCTCCTAATTTTAAATTATTTTTTTTTCCTGCTTTGATTGAGTAAATTTTTTTTCTATCTTGTCCTCTAATTCACAGATTCTATCCTCTGCTTCATCCAGCCTACTGGCTATACCTCCTAGTGTATTCTGTATTTCAGAGATGGCATTCTTCAATTCCAACTGACTATTTTTCATGGGTTCTATTTCCTTTTTCATGATGTTGTTCTCATTAAGTTCCTTGAGCGTCTGTATAACTATTACTTTGAACTCTCATCTGATAAATTGTTTGTGTCCATTTCCTTTAGCTCTTTTTCTGGAGATTCCTCCTGTTCTTTCATTCGAGGTCTGTTGCTTTCTCTCCCTATTTTCTCTGTCTCTTTGTGTTTCTTTCTATGTATTAGAACTGCTATGACTCCCAGTGTTGGTGGGGTGGCCTTCTATAATAGGTGTCCTGTGGGACTGAGTAGTGCAGTCTCCTTGATCTCCTGAGCTGAATGCTCCAGGAATATGTCCTGTGTGGGGTGTTTGGGCTCTCCTGTTGTAGTTGGGTCTTGATTGCTTTTGACTCTTTTGTGGTTGGGATCGACCCTCACCTGGCTGGCTATGAGGCTCAACCCCAACCATCAAGTGCAAATTGCTGTGCAAGTGCAGTCTCAAGGTTTCTTGATGGGCTCAGTGGCACAGTCATTAACCCTAAGGCTGGAGACACCTTTATCACCATGTCTGAGACAATGGGCAGGGGCTGCACCCTGAGGCTGGACTGTTCCTGGAAGTGTCTGGAGCCTTCCAGAATCCACCTTAGGGTGTGCTACTTGTGTTTCTAGTTGGGTTGAGCTCTAGTGTAGTCTGAAGCACCCTACTGGTTGTGTTGGTTTTGGGTCCTTTTGGGTGCATTTCAGTACAAGTCACAGTCTGAGTTGTGTGTAACTGGCTTTAGGCTACCTGTGTGTAGCTACCACTCTGTTCACTGTTTGTGTCTGTGTCTAAAAGACCTGTGTGTGCATGGGAATGACGAATCTGTGTAAATGGGTTGGATTCTTTCAGCTTAGAGATGGGAGTAGAATTGTGGTCAGACTGAGGTTCCCTGAGGTCTGACTCCACCTGTCAGCTACTCCACCTCCCCCCTGGGGTTGCCTGGCCTTCCTCCAGAGCTGTCTGAAGAGAGTCAGTAGGATGTACCCAGGCTAGCCTAGCTAGGGCTAGTGGGCTCCCTGCTTGGGGATTATGCAGTCAGGCACTCCATGAGGGGAAATTAGTCTCTGCTTCAAAGCCAAACTCCTCAGTCTCTACCAGAGACACCAACACTTGTTTCCCCTAAGGGGGCTTGCTACAGGTTCAGGTTGGGTAGAGTCTGCAGTTTCCTCTGCAGATCAAGTTCAACTGCCCTGGGCTCAGGATCAAAAGAGTATCTGGTTGATAATGTTGCTGGCCCAGCCCACAGGAGGTGGCTAAACACTTCCTCTGAGTCCCAGACAATAGCCTCTGAAGGTCTCATGCTTGGAATGTCCTGCTCTGGGCTGCTCTTCTGTTCCCCCACAGACGTGCGCCCAGCAGGGGTATCAGAGACTTCACAGGGCTGAACCAGTCTCCTGTTGAGGGTGGTGCCTGCAGCCTGCAGGAGGATGAGGTGGGGGAGGGGCACACAGGCTCTACCTCTCCTTCCTGGGGTTACCTGGTGCAATTCACAGAAAGCTCAGATCAGTCTCCCCACAATGCCATCACAGAGCTCAGCACTCACCAGTCTGTCTCCCCTACAGAAGCCCCCTGGGCATACAGTCCAAAATTCCAGCTCTGCACAGCACTGGCGCCTCCCATCACCAAACAAAGCTGGAGAGGGTAGAACATCAGTCCTGAGCAGGACCCTTACCTCTCCATGCGGCTGGTCTCAGCAAAGTGGGGGCCGAAATTCTGGGCTCCACTCGGGCTCCAAACTCTGCAGTGCAGCCTACACTCCCAGACCTGCGCTGCTCCCGGCTGTCACCAGCAGGACGGGCTGGAAGGACAGCTGTACAGGTGGGGAAGGGTTCCGACTATGGGCTTGAAGACAGAGAGACCTTTCCCTTTTCCCCAAGCCAAAGAGTTTAGTCACGGACTGGGGTTCTGCAACACCTTTCAAGAAAGTAAAGGGTCCCTCAAAGTCACTACTGGGTGCAGCCCGCAGACCCCTCCGCTGCACCCAAACAGCACAGCCTCTCCAGCGGTAGGAGCTCAGAGTGACTTCTCAGGCTGGGTTACCTTTTAGGGTGTTTACAGATTGTATTTTATATTTAGGTTTCTGATCCATTTTGAGTTAATTTTTGGGAAGGGTACCAGGTTTGCATCGATTCATGCTGGTGCATGTGGATGTACAGTTGTGACAACACAATGGGTTGAAAATGCAACCCAGGGAATGGGAGAAAATATTTAAAAACCATACATCGGATAAGGGGTTACCTTCCAATATACATAAGGAACCCCTATAACTCCATAGCTAAAAAACTAACAGCGTGATTTCAAAATGGGTTCAGGGCCTGAACCCAGTGGCTCAGCTGTTTCAGTATTGTTCCGTACACCAAAAAGGTTGCAGGTTTGATTCCCAGTCAGGGTGCATGCCTAGGTTTCAGGTTGATCCCCAGTTGGGGTGCCTCCAGCACATTAATGATTCCCCCTTTCTCAAAAAAAAAAAAAAAAGAGGAAATATAAACAATTTGAAGGGGCATTTCTTGACCAGATCTGGGATAACTGTGCATCATCAAGATAAATAGAAAAAATAATAGAGTAAATAAAACAAGAATCTATGAGTCCACATTGACAAGAGATAATACACTATAAGGGAAGAAAGTGAAAGTTCTTTCATACCATAGAATACTGATTAGTAAATACAATAGCACTGATGGAATTAGGAAATCATTATTTAAAAACAACCTTAGTAAAAATAGATTCAGGCAAGAATAGTGCTTACCAAATTGGGTGAAGAAAATATGATAAGCCTATTTACATAGGCTTATAGTATCTACTTACAAGTTGTTTGCTTTTATAAATGGAAAAACAATATGACTATAATGTCATTACCTGGGGGCAAATGGAACATGTTTAAATGTAAACAGTCTGGGCTTCGAGGAGTATGAACAAATCACCATTAAGGTGCCTTCAGAAACATCTCGGGGTGTGCAGGTGGGAGGCATGAGGACATGGCAGGTGAAGAAGCAGAAGATATTTGGAGAGGACTGGAGAACACGTGCCTATCATGTGCCAGGAGGTCTACATCTGAACCACAGAGAGTAGGGGATGGGCTGCTGCCAGATCCCCTTTCAAGGACTTACTGCTCACCTCTGAGAGAGTGCAGCCCTGCAGCCTCTTGCCCACCTACAGGGAGCTCAGCAGCAGGGAGCTGCCTGGCCCCAGTGCCTACCCCTCCTGGGACACCCGCTCCCTGTGACGGGTGGGCAGATGTGTAATGGCTTAGCCTGTCAACCAGGTGGAGACCATCTGAGGGCAGTGCTCACAATAGAGCCCCCACCAGGTTGGCCCAAGCTCTGTCAGGCCGACCTGAGAGTTGGGCTTCTTCCTCTGCCAACCCTGCTCCCCCTCCCACTGCCTCTCACAGGTTCATCTATCTCAATCAGCTTGTACCCCAAACTCAGCCTCTGCTCCCAGAGAACCCAACCCGCCACAGGTTTGCTCCAAAGCTCCTGTATTTTCCCCACCAAATTAAGAAGGAAAATAAAGACAGATCATACCCTTACAAAAATACATTGTTCCAAAAGAAAGCAACAGATGAACACAGGCTGTTCCAACTAATGAAAATCTTGCTGTGGGAAATCTGTTGGTCAGTTACTAAATCAGGAGATAACTTTTTCTCAGATGCACATTCTCCCCGCCGCCCTTTTTTTAATAAAGACACCAGTCATATCGGATTAAGGGCCAACCTTACTCATTGTTTTAACTTAAAACAACCTTACGACCTTGTTTTAACTTACATCTTAATTATATGTGTAAAGACCATACTTATTTGTGAATAAGGTTGTATCTATAGGTACCAGGGGGTTAGGACTTGAACAATACATTGTGGGGATTGTGAAGGGAAAAAAACCCCAAATCTCCAGGGTGTTTTTCTCTACTTTCAATACTTCCAGCCACCAAATGGGAGGTAGGGGAAGGGTTTCCTCACACCAAGCGACACCAGGATTCTGCGGCACCAGCTGGTGTTCTACAACCCAGTTCAGTCCAGACACTACCTGGATTTAGCAGATTAAGGGCTCAGCGCTGCAAGAGGGCTCACCCCAAGCTCCGCTTCACATCCTAAGTCCGGGTTGTCACCTGTGCGTCTGACCAACTGGCTGTAAATCAAAGGTTCCTATGACCCCCTCCTGGGTTCAGTTAATCTGTTCCAATGGCTCACAGAACACAGAAAAGCATTTTACTTACGAAATAACTGGTTTATTATAAAATGATGCAACTCAGGAACAGCCAGATAGGAGAGATGCACAGGGCAAAGAGTGTGATCAGGGGTGCAGATTCCATGCCCCCTCCAGGCCTGCCCCGCTCCCCACACAGCCACAGGTTCACCAGCCCGAAAGCTCTCTGGCTTTCCTACTTTATGGAGGCTCCATTACCTAGCGTAATTGATCAACTCATTGGCCACCGGTGATTGAACTCAATCTCCAGCTTTTCCCCTCTCCCCAGAGGTCCGGTTGGGGTGGGGAGCTGGAAGTTCTAACCCTCTCATCATGTGGTTGTTCCCCTGACAACCAACCAACCCCCATCCCTGGGGGCTTGCCAAAAGTCATCTCATTAACATAAACTCAGGTGTGGCTGAGAGGAGCTTTCTTGGGAATAGCAAAAGACACCTTTATTGTTCTAATCACGTGGGAAATCACAAGGGATTAAGAAGCTCTGTGTCTGGGACAAGGACAAAGACGAAATATAATATTTCTCATCATAAATCACAATATCTCAGGGACCCAATTCAGTCCACGATAGAGTGTCCTAAACTAGTTTACAAAGCCAATTTCAGTCCAATGACGCCGAACCACAGCAGTAACACGGAAAGGAATATTCACAGGCACTATTCCCGCCATCAAGCGCCCAACTGGCTGGGTTTCTGGGAGTGCCCGGGGGCTTTAGAGAAGTGAGGGGGTGAGGGATTTTAGATGTAATCGCAGCTAGGAGGTCATGTGGCCTTTGGAGGGGAAGTGGGCTCTATGGAAGGGAGTAGGCAGATGTTTGGGAGAACACAATGCTTAGTGCAGGCTTCCCGCACCTGGAATCCTACCAGGCCCCTGGGCTGGCCTTGTCGGCTGAAGTGCAGACTCTGAGCGGAGGCACCTTGTTGTTCACGGTAATACATCCATGCTGGTGGCCGCAGCTCTGGGAGCAGCTTTGGAGAGTTTGGAGAGAGGACCGGCGGGGGAGGGGAGGGAGGGGAGGGAGCAGCAGAGGCAGGCACATCTAGATAGCTATATTCATATAAAACATAAATATGGACAAACTTGGGTCTCTGCCAACATCTGGTAAAATTAAGCATTAAGAGGTTTTGAAATAGATCACTGTTACCAAGTTGGGGTCTGTCCAAGCTGGCACACTTCCTGATAAAACTGCCCAGCAGCATAAGCAAGTAAGAGGGTGCTCTCGGTTGGTCGGTGGTTGGTCGGTAGCTCAGACAAATGTGCTGATTGTAAGCAAGTAAGAGGGTGCTCTCGGTTGGTTGGTTGGTCGGTAGCTCAGACAAATGTGCTGATTCCGACATTGCATGTGCAACTTCTATTGCTTATTTGTGAGAAGAAAACAGCTTACACTATTTGTAGAAACGTGTCCCTTTCTTCAGAAAGAGTTGTGGTTAGTTGGAATTTCCATTATGCTTTGCTCCCTGACTTCTCAGTTGGCTTGTAAGCTACTAAGTGATGTTCAAGCAATGTGTTTGGAGTATAGGAGTTTTGCATCTGTTTTGTATAAAAGCATCAAACATGGCGTCCAAATACATTAAAATTATGAGGCAATTTAATAGTGTCCTTGTTTTCCTTAGTGGCCAATGGCTCTATTTATTTAAAACAAACCTTTTGCCTCCTATTTATATTTTGGGATACATTCATGATGCATTATTAATATAGTCAGAATGTTGTTATTTTTAGACTCAGTTAAATTATGCGCCGGAAGAGAGTAGTCATGCAGGCTAAATTTAGTAAAAATATATGTGGAATTAAAATGCAGATAGCTGGCATAATTTGAAGAGTTGATTGTGAATCGACACTTGAATGTTTTCACTTGAAATGTATAAGAAAATACATATATTACAGAGCATCCTCCTTTCACTGAAATTTTAACATTTGTGAGAGAAAATAAAATCTCATCTGGATATTTAAATAAAGAAGTTAAGAAAGTATAAGGATCAGTCATATTTGTTTGGGCCAAAAATTCTGATTAAGTTCATCTAAATGTTTAAATGAAATGGCTCCTTAATTATCTATATACCAGGTCCTGGAATAGTGTTGTTTTATTCAATGTCGCTTCATTATAATGTTGATGAGAAAAAAAAAATTAATGCCCAGCCTGGGTCACCATCTGTAGAGTTTACACATTCTCCCAGGTCTTCGTTGGTTTTCTCCGGAGACTCTGGCTCCTTCCCCACCCAAGAGATGTGCCTGTGAGGTGAGCTGGAGGCCTAAGTGGTCCCTGTCTGAGTGAGTGGGTGTGGGTGTGGGTGATGCGCCCTGCGATGGAAGGGCATCCTGTTTAGACTGGGCTCCTCCTTGGGCCCTGAGCTGCCGGGGTAGGTTCTGGCCACTCAGAACTGAAATACGTGTCTTGGAGAGTCATTATCTTGCTTGGCTTTAGTAACTTTCTTAAACGTATGTATAGCTCACATTTACCTCAATTTTTAATATCGGAAGTGTTTTAGGCCTCTGTTTCAAAAATTGGTAATGTTTTTGTAACCAGAAGTATGCCATAGGACAGGGGTGGGCAACCCATGGCACGTGTGCCAAACATGGCACGCCAGTAACTTTTGCTGGCATGTGAAACCCTCTCTTATAATCTTCCATTTACAATTTTTTTTCTTAATATTGACTTTTTTATTTTTCAGATAAATTCAGTGTAAGTGCATCTTAGATAAATAAATAATTTTTTAAAAATATATTTGATTGATTTTTTTACAGAGAGGAAGGGAGAGGGATAGAGAGTTAGAAACATCGATGAGAGAGAAA
>NW_006297890.1:649583-653252 GCF_000327345.1 Myotis davidii
CTCAAAAAATTAGGGTGGGCAAGCAGAAGAATTTTGAGTCAGAGATTTTGCTGGTTTTGGAACGGCCTCACAAAAAGGTGCCCACCCCTGCCATAGGACCTTAACAAAGAAGTTGTGGCTGACTAGAATACATAGTGTATAGATAACAGCCTTGACTGCTAGCACAGAGCCAGAGACATTAATAAGGGGAGGTAGAAATCTTCTTTCCTAAGGGCCTCAATTGGACTTACAAGATTCAAAGATAGGTGATCAACTTCTGTGCCATTAAGATATGGGAAAGGAGTCTCCTGAAGATATAGTAATTCTGGGCTTATTCCAAATTGTCCAAACCTGTCACAATTCACATTTGCCACTAATCAACCAATCTGAAGTTCACTGTAGAAGGAAGGAGGGTGATTTTGGAGTTAAAATTATTTCAGGAATTCTGTCCTGCTTGGATGAGGATCTGGGCTTGCAGTTGGGGTGCCTTCTGGGAACCTCACCTGAATAAATGTTAAATATCATTTGTCAGCCAAGCTTGTTTTGATGTTGGAGAGAATTGGGGTGACATTTCATACGTAGTGAAATCTACATGGACCTGCATGTGCCACATTTTTCCTTGACTGTGGAGAATAATGGATGGCCACTCTGAGGAAGAGAAATCAACAATCAAGGCTGTTGCTGGGCGAGCCCAGTGGTGCTGGAATGAAGGAAAGGCCCGCGAAAGCACAGGGTCCTACACCTTTGGAGATGGAAAGTGGTTCGAGGTCACCTGGCCTGTGGACTCGCGCCGTGTGCAGGGCTTTCTGCAGCTCTGAGGCTCTTCCGTAGAGACAGCTGCAGGGAATAGAGGGTGGACTGGGCACCCAGCACTCTCCGCAACCAGGGAGGGCCCATCTGATGAACATATTTGGATCTTGCATAAGACTTTGGATGAAAAAGACTTTACTGGGTGGCATAACAATGTTTAAAAATCATTGTAGTTAGGGTCTCCTCCCCCCAACCCTGATCCCAGCAGTATTGCAGAACTATGAAAAGAAATAGCTAAGGATGGATGCTCCTGCGCTAGTCTCATGCATGCATGCATTTTTCCCAACAAATATTTGTGGTGCTCCTATTCCGCACCACTTAAGGTGCTTTGTTGGTATTCCAGAACGGTGAGAATGAGCCACAGGGCAACCTGAAAATGGATGCCGGTTTTCTTGTCAGTTGGAGTGAAATGAGTCGATAACAGTTCGCACATAATAAGTTTTTAATGTGCTCAGCATGTGTTCCAAATAGAATTATCAAGAAATGACAAGCTTCCCTTTTCCACCCACATGACAGAACGAGATATGGGCATCTGAGTGGTAAGTTAACCATTTGTGATTCTGTTTCCAAAGATATGTACTGTGTTTCAGAAATCTTTGGAGGAATAACTGCAAGGAGACACAGAGGCTGGGACAGTGGGAACTGATGACTAGGGCTTGAAGGAAGCAGAGGGAAAGTACACTCACCGCTCAGAACTCTGCCCTTCGATTGTTAGAGAGAGGGCAGTGATGTGTGCTGGGGGGCGGGGTGGAGGGGAGGGGAGGGGGTACCCAGGCCCAGCACAGAAGCAGAGAGGGTTCCAGGGCTCATAGTATGAGTGACCATGAACCGATATGTTGCAGAACATTCTGGTATATTCCAGCATTCTGAGGCTTGTAGCCTCACGGCCAAGCTCCCAAAGCAGAGGTGAGGTCTGAAGCCCCTGCCTCGGAGAACTGGCTGAAATTCCTGGCTTCTGAGCAGTCTTTCCTACCGAATGCTGACCAAGAGAGAGTTTTCTTGGAATGTTGGGACTCAGGTGACCAACTCATCCAGGTTTTCCGCGGACTTGCCTGGCTTCAGCATTGGAAGTCCTGTGTCCTGGAAACCCCTTCGCTCCCAGGCAGACTGGAAATAATAGTCAACCTAAGGAAGTAAGAGCCAAGTGAATAGACTGGGTGTTTCAGTAACAAACCAACAGGAAAGTTAGCGGCTTAAAACAACTACCATTTTATTTGCTCACCATTTTGCACTCCTGGCTGGGGTCAGCCGGGCAGGTTTTCTGCTCGTCTTCTTGGAGATGATTTGTATGGCCGCATTTAGCGAGTGGGTGGGCTGGAGGCTGGGCTCAGCTGGGATGCAGAGGCAGGTGGGCCAGGTCCCCTGTCCAGGTAACCTCAGGGCCTCTTCCTCGCCAAGTGCCTCTCCAAGGGGCTTTTACAGCAGGGAGCGGAATTTCTACATGGAGGCCCAGGGCTCTTCGGAGAGCAAAACCTGCTCGCCTTCTTAAGCTTAGGCCTGGAGCTGGCACAGCGTAAGTCCACCGTATCTTATTGGTCAAGCCGGTCACGGTGCCACGCTAGAATCAAAGTGGGGGACTACACACGGTGTGAATGCCAAGGGGCAGTTCATAGGGGGCTACCAATGTAACGGTCTGTTCCAGAGGTGCAGGTGCTCACATGGACTCCCAGGGGCCTGATTCACCCTAACCTGTTTGCTAGGAAACCTTCCTTGCTCTCCCTATACTCTGAGAGAGAACAGAATATGAATAGCTTGACTATTTTTTAAATATATAGTTTTTATTGATTTCAGAGAGGAAGTGAGAGGGAGAGAGAGAAACATCAGTGATGAGAGAGAATCATTGATGGGCTACCTCCTGCACACCCCCCACTGGGGACTGAAACACAGTCTGGGCATGTGCCCTGACCGCGAAAGGAACCGTGACCCCCGGGTTCATAGATAGACGTCGATCACTGAGCCACCCCGGCGGGGCACGAATATTTATCAGAGCCTCCAAGAGCTCTAGGTAGGTGGAGGACAAGTTTATCCCTACCATTCCTACTTCTGCTGAGCACAGAGAGGATGGTACATCTCTTTTAGGTTTCTAGAAGGTTTGCAAGAAGCAACAGGTTAGGAGGCCTAGGTTTACAACGCTGATGTGAGGCATTAAAGGATCTGACTCTTCCCTTCCCTGCAGCACGTTGTGGGGAGTGGGTGCCCATGCCGGGGTCTCTGCTCAGGGAAGGGATTACAGAGATCCCCTGCCCAAGCAGGCCCCAAGTCTTGTCTTAAGGTTTAAATGGGTGCCAGCTGTGGTCCTCCCTCCTTCCCCTCTACCTGCCTCTCCACGGCAGCTCTGACCCCTGCGCTGACCTGTTTCCCAGCAGCTCCCCAGCAGTGCGCCTCCCTGGCAGGCGAGGTCCAGTCCTTCTTCTTGAACGGACGGGAGGTGAGGGTGCGCTCTCCGGCCAGGGTGGCCCAGCTGGCACTCCTGGGAGACCCGCCCAGCCCCCTGCACTTCAGAGCAGCTCCAATCCTGCTGGCTCCCAGGCTCCCACATCCCCCTGCCGCTCCCTTTCTTTTTTTTTGGCTTGGAGAGAATTGGACCCCTTCCCACCGCCCCCCTACACAAACTCCGCCTTAAAGGCATCCCTGAGCTGTTGCCAGGCTCTGGGTCCGTTGCTGGCTTCACTCCCTTTCTCTTCCGGGCCCCCTCCTCCATCACTGAGGCACTATCTGGTCGCTTTGACTTCGGAACCCTTCCTCCGTTTCTCCCCACCCTGCCTGGTGCTGCCTCCAGTCCCAGCGCATCCCGCCCGGGCGCTGTCGCTTTAAGCCGGTTCCCCGCCGCCGCGCCGCTCCCTGGCCGCTCCGGGAGCCCCCCCGCCTCTCCCGCTCCTC
>NW_006297890.1:654442-655244 GCF_000327345.1 Myotis davidii
GCTCGGGCGGGAGATTGCGGCAGCCGACCTTTCTCTGCGGGGGTTTCCTGGCTACGGAGCGCGGCCGAAACGAACAGTTTATTTAGCGCAGAAGATACCCCCAAATCTGTTCGGATCAATAGGACTGATCGGGAAAATCCCGCGGTTTAATGCAGTGCCGGGGAGTGAATCCTGGAGTTCAATACATGCCCGCAGACACACGCTCCCCTCCTCCCCGTCGTTTTTGATCTCTCCGTGTGCTCCCCCTTTGACGCTGGTGACCTTCTCTGGAAGGTCAGAAGTCAATCTGACCCGAGCCTAACAGTTCTGCTCTGCACATTTTTGTGCAAAGAAGGACGTTTTATTGCATTAAAAAAAAATCCATACCGCACGGGTTGGTTCCCTGTTGCTTCACAAGACCCTCAGTCGCTTGGCTGGGTGATGTATTTTTCTCACCCAGGGATGCATGTGCAGGAGTGGATCCCAGGCTCATTCCGCACAGCCCCGAGCAGTGGGAGAGGTATTGATGGCACCAGGCACAGGGCTGGCCTGGCTGCCCGGAGACGTCTTATCATGAAGACCTTGCGGGCCCTGGGGTCCCCATGTGTGTCCTGAGCAAAGGACGTTCATGGGGTCGCTTGAGCGCTGGACTTGAAAATGAACACGGGCGAGTGAACTCCATGGTGTCTGTCAGTCCAGCTGCGCTCTCTTTCACGTGCCAGGGTTTTCCATCCTGGGACGCTGGGTACCTAGCACTTCCCTGTGTTACTGAAAGTCAGATTGACTGCGTTGCTCTGAGACAGGCTGGGCTGCCCCCCACTTC
>NW_006297890.1:655295-665192 GCF_000327345.1 Myotis davidii
GGCCCTGGTCCCCTTGCCTGTTCCCTAGGCTGAGCCTGGGTGGCTGCCTCTGGTCCCTCCCTCCGCACATGCACACTCTCAGTGCAGTAAGAGGATTGTATTTCTTTTAATATCGAGCCAAGCTCATCCTGAGCTAACCGGGGTCCTCTCCCGCTGCTCCTTCAGCAGTTGAATTAGCAAGGCTCTTGCCCCCGTCCAGCCCCTGGCTACTTGTCAGAAAGTAGCCAGGATCTACTGGGATGGGAGCCAGGTTTTGTCATCATTTTTTTCGTACTTCCTTTTACCCACTTGTGGGTCTTCTCCCCGTCCCTCCAAGTGATGAACTTGGATCTTTGGTCTGAAGCTTTTCATTGAATCCACTTTCCATCTGTAAAGGCATTTAGCGATACAGTCTGCTTTTCACATATTATTTCTTAATCTAGGTCACCAGCTGTTGATATGCCAAAAATAAATGAAAAGAAAACGGAATGTGTCTTACAGAGCCCGTATGAGTTGTTGAAAACTCCCTTTCTCATTAGGAAGGTTAGGCGTGCATCATGATTGCAGCTGTGGCTGGTGCTCACTCCTGTGGGAGTGGGGGGAAGGGGCCCTGCCCAGGGCTTCCAGTGTGCGGTTTTCGTCACGGGCAGAAGTTGCTGAGGAGAAGTGCCTGTTGCTCCTAGTTAGGGGGGGAAGACACCAAGAGGCTGGGAATATAGGTTCTGCCTTTGGGTAACTTCTGTGCCCTTCGCCTGTTCCACGTAAGGGGAAGGGGCATGTGGGAAGCCAGGGAAGGGAGCCCAGCCGAGCCCAAAGGAAGCTACTGGAGAATGGAAAGCACACAATGGTGCAGGCTTCGCCAGACATCACCCCCAGTGGTTCCTTCTCTTTTGTATTTTTGTCTCTTCCTCTTCTCCAACGCACAGGCACTCCATCGTAATAACTGTACCACACGTGTTCTTAAAACCCTTTCTCCTTGTTTTTACAACCAAAGTTTCTAAAAAGAGAGTCCACACCTTTGGCTTTCTCGTGATCTGTGCTCTCTCTAACAGCTTGCATGATTTTAGCTTCAAATGCACAAGTGCAACTACTCTGAGAGGTTTTTATGAATTTGAAATATATACGTATTTTTCTATTGAAAATCCATAAGAGTTCCCTGGAGACAGAATGAAGTATACCTATAGGCTAAAAAACAACAACCCTGCAACAAACTAGGCCATTCATAATTCTCCCACCCAGGATTTCACTATCCTTTAATGTGTATCCTAGTAGATCTTTCCCATGTGTCCATTTATACAACTAAAATGTAGACTTATACTACAGTAGTTCCCCCTTACTCTCGGTTTCGCTTTGTGTGTTTTCAGTTGCCCATGGTCAACCGCAGTCTGAAAATATTAAAAATGGAAAATTCCAGAAATAATCCATAAGTTGTATGTCAGACGTTATTGTGGGTATTGTGATGAAGTCTTATCTTCCTGCTCTGTCTTGCTCATGATGTGAATCATACCTTTGTCTAGTGCAGGGGTGGGCAAACTTTTTGACTCGAGGGCCACAATGCGTTCTTAAACTAGACTGGAGGGCCGGAACAAAAGCATGGATGGAGTGTTTGTGTGAACTAATATAAATTCCAAGTAAACATCATTACATAAAAGGGTCAGGTCTTTTTTTTTTTTTTTTTTTAGTTTTATTCATTTCAAACGGGCCAGATCCGGCCCGAGGGCCGTAGTTTGCCCATGGCTGGTCTAGTGTCTCTACCTGTGTACATGGTATCGCAGTGCTTGTGTTCAAGTAATCTCTGTTGTCTGAAAGTCAGTAGTAGCCCTAATACTATGTCACAATGCCAACATCATTCATCTCATTTCATCTTGTGGGCACTGCGTCATCTTACATCATCACAAGAAGAGAAAGGGTGAGTATCTATATATATAAAAGCCTAAGTGACCGTTAGGATCGAATGACTGTAACAAGTGGTCAACCAGTCGGGATGAGCAGTAGTGGAGCTGCTCCCGGCCCTGGTTGAAGCTTCAGCCACCTGCCACTTTAGCACTGCTACATCCCTTGGGCCGCAGGCGGGGATAGGCTGAAACATGTCAGTCCAACATCGCCCTCGGGGTCCCTGATGGCAAAAGAGCGCAGCCCAGGCTGAGCGACCTCTACTGTGCATGATTCTGTGCACCAGGCCTCTAGTAGTACCATAAAATATTTTGAGAGAGATCACATTCACATGACTTCCATTACAGTATATTGTTATAATTGTTTTAGTATTAGTTTTTGTTGTTAATTTCTTACTGTGCCTAACTTGTAAATTAAAATTTATCATTGATAGGTATGTATAGAAAAAAACATAGTATATATAGGGTTCAGTATTGTCCTCGATTTCAGGCCTCCACTCGGTGTCTTGGAATGTATCCCCCATGGATTACAGGGGAATAGTATATATGGTTTTGTAAGCTGTTTATTTCATTTAATAATCATGAACATTCCTCAATACATGTATATTTTCAATCAACATTTTATTTTTTTAAAATACACTTTTATTTATTTCAGAGAAGAAGGGAGGAGAAAAAGATAGAAACTTCAATGATGAGAATCCCCTGCTGGGGATTGAGCCTGTAACCCAGGCAGGTGCCCCACTTAGCAATTGAACTGTGATCTTCTGGTTCAGTGATGGCGAACCTTTTGAGCTCGGCGTGTCAGCATTTTGAAAAACCCTAACTTAACTCTGGTGCCGTGTCACATATAGAAATTTTTTGATAATTGCAACCATAGTAAAACAAAGACTTATATTTTCGATATTTATTTTATATATTTAAATGCCATTTAACAAAGAAAAATCAACCAAAAAAATGAGTTCGCGTGTCACCTCTGACACGCGTGTCATAGGTTCGCCATCACTGTTCTGGTTCATAGGTCGATGCTCAACCAATGAACGACACTGGCTGTCTGAATAGTATTGGAATGCATCGATTTTATTGAATCCCTTATATTTTGGACATTCTGTTTTCAATGTTCCTGTTTAAAAATAAAAATCAGTGAGAACATGAGTAGGGGAAATGTATGCACACACCCTTAAGCAACTCCTTAAATAAATTTTTAGAAGAAGAATTATTGTTCCAAAGGTACACTCATTTTTATTATAGCTAGATTGCCTTTCAGAAAGATTATATCAATTTATTTTCTCACCAGCAGTCAATGACACACTTGCCAACTCTGGATAATAAAATTTAAAACAATCTTTAGCTATGTCATTGGAAAAAATTAGTTTCTATTTATTTTATTTGTTTCAATTTTAGAAACTGAATGTTATTTTTTTATATTTCTACATTTTTCATTTGCCAACTTTGTGTTTATATTTTTTCCCATTTTGCGTAATATTTCCTTGTTATTTGTTAGGGCAAATCCTATTAATCCTGAAGATTGCAAACATTTTTTTCTTCCTTTTCTATTTACCTTTTAATTTTTTGATATTTTTTTCTGATATAGAGAATGTTTATGTTTTATGTATATATATGCAAGTTTCAGGTCTGTGTGGACCTAGGGGCTCAACCACCGATATCAGGGCTGAAGGGCTCATCTCTTATCTCTGCTGTGCAGCTTGTCAGCCCCATTCTTGGGCAAGTAATTCTCTTTTGATGGCAAGATGGCTCCCAGCAGTTCTAAGTAATAGAATGTCTATGCAGGGAGCCCTCAGTATAGCCCTTATTGGCCCAGGTGGACCTTATGACTATCTCTGGAAGAAAAAAAAATCTCTCTGGACAAGGGCCAGGACCATAAGTTGGATTGGGCTTGAGTCACACTTTTTTTTTTTTAAATAGTTTCTCTGTTCTGCTGAGTTGGTTCCATTCTTCAGTCCTCTTTTCCACAAAAATGTATTAAATTCTCTCATCCACTAATGATGCATCTGCTGTTTTTATCCTTACATGTTTATACCATTTTTTAATCTCTTCACTCTAATTTTAGTTGGATTTTAGGAAGAGAGAGAAATAAACACATGCAGTCAGTCTGTTTACCCAACCTTTTTACTTAAACATTTTATCTGCCCCAAATGATCTATATATATAAAAGGCTAATATGCTAAGTGTCCCTCCACCCATCCAACCAGTCGCTATGGTGCGCACTGACCACGAGGGGGAAGTCGCTAACACAGGAGCTGTCTTGGCAGTGGCGGTTCTCGGGCTTCTTGAGTGATGTACCCTGAAACCAGAGAAGAGGAACCCTATTCCTTGCGAGGCCACGTGATTCCACCTTTGGCCGTGGGTTATGTTGTTGCTGGGGGCGCTGTTGGCCCCGAATCTGGTTTACTACACACTTGCGTTTGCATTCCACATCCTGTACAACAGCAACTTTGCAGAGTGCCCTCTCCCACTCTGGGACCCCCTGGGGGATGTCGGGGAGCCGGCCCTGGGAGGTTGGCTCCAAGGCGTGTCCAGCCCATCTCACCCAGTCCCGCCCTGCCAGCCACCTTCTAATTAATTTCCTTTCAATGTGCTCGAATCCATGCACCAGGACACTAGTTATTAAATAATAGTCTTAGGTGTAATTTTTCATGCATTATATCTTCCCAACTAGATTGTAGGTGCTTGAGAACAAGGATAAAATGTCTTGTGACTTGTGGGTATTCAAGTGATAATGTATTGAATTGACTTTCTATGTTCTTACTTGTTTATTTCCCATACCTGCAAACACATTGTCTTAAAGCATCCTTCCACATTACTTTTTCTCTAACTTTTGTGCAATTATCATAAGGGTTTCACTGTTTATCACTGTAATTTGCATTCTCATTTCGTAAAGGTAGGGAAGAGAGAGAGAAAGAGAGACACATCGATGTGAAAGAGACATATTGATTGATTGCCTCTCACACACACCCTGAGTAGGACCAGGGGTTGAACCTGCAACCCAGGTACGTGCCCTTGAATATGTGCTCCATCAGTATTAGGTTGAACTGTGCTAAATTGTCATGTAGTTCAGCCCAATATTGATTGTGTGATATGGCAAGAAAAGCAACGTGGTCTCCTTACTTATACTGAATGATGTGACATTTGTGGGTTTTTTGATTGTTGCCTTGATGACGCCCACATTTAGGTTCGTTCTCAAAGAGAAACAGGTGGGTGGTGTTTGTGTGTGCATGTACTTGTGTGTGTGTGTGTGTGTACAAAAAGAATGGGGGGAGGAAGACCTGGTCTGTGGAGGAGAGTCTTTCCATGGGGCCCAGGGCCTTGTCCGTACAAGAGTAGTTCATATGACTTTGTTTACATTGAAGGGCAGTTTGGAGACAGAGTCTCTGAGGTATAGCCATGGTTTTCCCTAAGATCACCTGAAGACTTCCTTGTTGCCTACTTCTAAATTGTATAAGCTTATACTTTTTCTTCCAAGGTCATTTTGTATGGCTGCATTCGAAATTGCCAAAATTAAAAATAATACTTATGAGGACATTCTTGACAGAATATATTTTTTTTACACTCAAACTCACGTGTACCCATGCATCCTTTTTTCTCCAGGAATGAATATAATAGGGATTCAGAACTGTAGGGACTCAGATTTTAACATTAGTAAAAGTTACTATTCTTCTTTACAACTTAGCATAGTGTGTGTGTGTACATGTGTGCGTGTGCGTGTGCGTGTGTGTGTGTGTGTGTGTGTGATTTGTAAGTGATACGTTAAAAGTCAGCTTATCTGTGGACCAATACAACTTAAAATGCCTGAAATACTTGTACAAACAATATGGCCCACTTTCGTACCCACGTTGGAGTACAAAATTTTGATCCCATCTATTTGAATATTCAATTAAATGGTTTTGACATCCCATCCAATATATCAGGAGAACCTCTTACTCCTCCCCGGAGTCCTTCTCTGGTGATGAGTTCAGAAACCCCATGGGGCGTTTCCCCTCTACAGGAGTCAGTGGTTTTCACTCTGTGCGTATGGCAATGGGTCCCGAAAGGTCCCCAAAGCATCCAGATGTCACTTCTGTCCCTGGCTGAGCACTGTGGGGAACCCTGTACACGGTGCCCTCACTGATGGTTCTCATGGTTAAGGCCAAGGCAGGAAGCCTCTCTGGTCAGGGTTATTCTCAACTGCCGGCACTACATGCCCCAGTGTGCTGGCGCTCCAATTGTCTGAGCTCTTTATTAATGGTCTTATCGTCTCCACACTTCCCCTGCCCAAGATTTCTTATGCTGCCAGGATCCTAAAGTTAGGATTTTATCAAACACTGTACCTAGAGCTATTCATTCCACTCCACTCCACTCTATTCCGTTTTTAAGAAAATGCTCATGTGGGTATACATTGATTTAAAGCCTGCAACTTGAAAAACACTATCCTAAAGGAACTCTGGCATCCTTTTCTATAAGTTGGCTTTCTTTTTTACCAGTTAGTCCATCCAAGGATGGGTGTGTGTGTGTGTGTGTGTGTGTGATTAAGTTTCAAACAAAAATAATGTGAGGCACTTGGGAGGGGATGAGTATAGGAGGGAAAGGATGTTTTAAAAAATATGTTGTTCTGACTTTTTAAAGTTGGGAATTCTTATTTTACTGTTTAAACATAGTTTGTTTGTTTTTAAATTTTCTAGGCATTTATACTAGGGGGCATCTGAGTAGAACTCCAGAGGAAATAAGTGGACTGTGGAGTTCTGTGAAGGGGATAACCGATGTATAGATTTCTGTGTTGCTGATGTAATTTCCCAGATATTCTCAATAATAGCTGACATTTACATAATGAAAGTGCCATTATCATAGAGTTCAAAGAATTTACCAATGAAAGATTGTTATAAGACTATATACATAGTATTATGCAAAATTAAAGTGGTAGTAATCACTATTTCCTGAGAATACATCATGGGCCAACTTTTAATGTAGAAGTGCTTAAACTTCATTCTTATTGATTCAAAATCTAAATTTAAGTGTGGTATTTAAGTGGATGTACTTCCTGAATACATTTGTGCAAATTTCTTATTAGGAATGATATTGAATAAAGCTATGGGTGAGATCTTAGTTTTGAAATAGTTGCTATGATATAATCATATATCACATTTGATTACCCTGAAGCTACTTAGAACAGATGTACAAAGATTAGCAAACCACCATTTTGGTCATTTCCATCTTATTCTCATATAGGTATTTAGTTGAAAGTTTAGTTCAGAAGTGGAAAGAACCTTAAAGTGCTTATAATGATTTAATAAAATACACATAGGCCCATGCCTAGATGCAGTTTTGTTATGGCACCTAATGCTTCTTGAATAAAGGATGCTAATTTTTTTAAAAAATATATTTTATTGATTTTTCACAGAGAGGAAGGGAGAGAGATAGAGTGTTAGAAACATCGATGAGAGAGAAACATCGATCAGCTGCCTCCTGCACATCTCCCACTGGGGATGTGCCCGCAACCCAGGTACATGCCCTTAACCGGAATCGAACCCGGGACCCTTCGGTCCGCAGGCCGACGCTCCATCCACTGAGCCAAACCGGGTTTGGCAAGGATGCTAAATTTGCATACTCTAATAGTTGTGTATTCTTGTGTGGAGTCAATCTGGTAGAATCAATTCATTTGAGTCATTTATTAAGAATTTAATGTGTGAAAGGCACTTGCTAGGTATTTGTAATAAGCAGTCAATATAGATATTGAGCATATAGACCAGCAAGAGTTACAAATCTTTGAACATAATAACTAAATAGTTATTAATAAAGTCCCCCCTTGACACAGCGGCAGGACACTGGTTTAGAGTTGACTTGCTCTCTGAATTGTTAGTCATACAAAGATCCTTTTGCACAACAGCAGAAAACTCCAACCCAGCCTGCTTTCATGGATTTGTAGGGTCTCTTATCTTAAGCCATCAGAAATTCAAAATAAGAGTGAAAGCCCTTATAAAATTCTGAAATGTCACACATCTAGAAAAATTAGTTTGTCTGTAAAAGATTTAATTGTGCTTGGATTCCCAACCTTTAAACACAGAGAGAGAACGCATACACATGGTTACAGCTGGCACCAACTTGACTTAATTATGTTGTGGGCGTGGACTTGATTATTTTGCAGGCAGTGGTCTTGAATGTAGGAATAATCTGTTTAAAGTGATTTGTAGCTTGGAAAGAATCTTAACTTTGACAGGGACTCTTTTGTAGCAGAGTCTCTCCTACTTACTAATAGTTGCTAACAGTTGAATAACATAGATGGACGGTCCTGAGAAGAATCTCCCATTTTTTGGTAGCACAGCCCAGAACAAAGTGACACCTTTTCCCGCCCTATAATTCCTCAATATTTGAGACATTTTTACAAGAAATGCTGCCTGCTTAACCACATACTTCAGTAGCACACTATCAACTTCCTGCCTGCTCTCTGTCTAGTGGCGTCTTCTCTGAGTCTCTAGGAGGATGTGTCCAGGCTTTTCTTCCCACCTCTCTAGGCAATGCTGTGAGCAGGGACCGGCCAGCATTCCGAAACAATGGAGAGGGCTCTCCTGGGACATATGTGGGCCCACAGCTGCTCCTGTTAAGCATAGAGAATGAATCTAGAAATCAGATAACTCCAGGAAAATGTTTCCTTAAACTGTAATTAGGACTATTTGGGGATGGGGTGAGTTAAAATGCAGATTCCGGGGCCCAGTTACACATTTACCAGAATTTTTTAAGTAAGCACTTGGAAATTTTAGTAAGTGCCTCTGGTAATTCAAAAGCTTAATGAAATCTGTAAAGGACACTGCTTTCAGGAAGTGGGTTTTGAGATCTGTGGTGGCTATGAGTTGCTAGGTCCACGGCAGGGTGGTAATATGAAGAGTAAGGCTTTCTTCCACCCAGTGGCTATAAATTCATCTGCAAGGTAGTAAAGAGAAGAAAGTGAAAAGCAGTGTTCTTATGGAATACTTAAAAATACCCATGACCAGACAAGAAGAAGAAGAAAAAGGCATCCAAATTGGAAAAGAAGAAGTAAAACTGTCCTTATTCACAGATGACATGATACTATACCTAGAAAACCCCAAAGACCCCATCAAAAAAAAACTACTAGACTTAATAAATGAATTCAGCAATGTAGCAGGATACAAAATTAACACCCAGAAATCTATGGCCTTTTTATATATCAATAATGAACTTACAGAAAGAGAAACTAAAAAAACAATCCCATTTACCATTGTACCAAAAAAATTAGGATACCTAGGAATAAACTTAAGTAAGGAGATAAAGGACATGTACTCGGAAAACTACAGGATAGTGAGGGGAAAAAAAGAGATAGAGGAAGACATAAATAGATGGAAGAACATACCATGTTCATGGATTGGTAGAATCGACATCATTAAAATGTCCATACTACCCAAAGCAATTTATAGATTCAATACAATACCCATTAAAATACCAACAGCATATTTCAAAGACCTAGAACAAACTCTCCAAAAAGTCATATGGAATAAAAAAAAAAGACCCCGAATAGCCATAGTAGTCCTGAGAAAGAAGAACAAAGTTGGAGGGATCACAATACCAGATATCAAGCTACCAGTATATTACTAAGCCATGGTTCTCAGAACTGCCTGGTACTGGCATAAGAACAGACGTATAGACCAATGGAACAGAACAGAGAACCCAGGAATCGACCCAAGCCACTATGCTCAATTAATATTAGACAAAGGAGACAAGCGCATATAATGGAGTCAAGACAGTCTCTTCAAATAAATGGTGCTGGGAGATTTGGTCAGATACATGCAAAAAAATGAAGCTAGATCACCAACTTACACCATACACAAAAGCAAACTCAAAATGGCTAAAGAACTTGAATGTATGATAGGAAGCCATAAAAACCCTACAAGACTCCATAGGCAGCAAAATAGCAGACATATGTCATAGCAATATCTTTACAGGCACAGCTCCTAGGTCAAGAGAGACTAATGAGAAAATAAACAAATGGGACTACATCACAATGAAAAGCTTTTGCACAGCA
>NW_006297890.1:665633-685154 GCF_000327345.1 Myotis davidii
TACTATACCACTATAAAAAAGAAGGAACTTTTACCATTTGCAACAGCATGGATGGAACTGGATTGCATTATGTTAAGGGAAATAAGCCAGTTGGAGAAATTTAAATATCACATGATCTCCCTGTATGTGGGATATAATGATCTACATAAACTGATGAGCAAAAATAGATCCAGAGACTAATGGCAGGGGAAGCGGGGGAGTTAGAGATCAACCAAAGGACTTGTATGCATGCATATTAGCATAACCAATGGACACAGACACTGGGGCAGTGGGGACTTGCCCTTGGGGGTGGGAGTGGTGGTGGTGGTGGGGGGGTCGGTTGGGGGGAAAAGGAGACATATGTAAGAATTTAAACAATAAAAAAATTAAAATGAAGATTACAAAAAGAGATAATAATAATCAAACCAGAAAAAAAAATACCCATGCTTAAAATAGCCTACTTCAATTTCAAATAAATGAGCCAACATCCAGGCCAAATGGCTTATTAGGAATATTGTATAGCATGGAAGGTTGGATTCTGCATAATCTAATTCTGTAAAAAATATATGCCTTTAGAGTACTGCCCATTAATGCATCAATCACAAAGGTAGAAGACTTGCCTCAAAAAAACTGCTGCATATTTTTGGTAGGTTACAGGAGGGTAGGTGAGTTTGGTACATCTATTTCATCCATGTTGTTTTGGGGTGAATCGTAGTGAGACTGCAAGACGTGCCTAGTAGAAAATGAGGTGAAAACTCAAGAGGATGATTTTGGTCTCCTGTGGAGGCAGACCCATATTCTAGAAACTAGACCATTGGATTCTAAGTTTAATTTTTTTAAAGAAGCATTTTGTTGAAGATTTATGTGTCTCTATTCTTAACATATATTGTTTTGTAGTTTTTTGTGTGATGTCTTTGTCTTTTTTAAAATAATTTTTTTTTATTTTTCAATTATAGTTGACATACAATATTATATTAGTTTCAAGTATATAACCCAGTGATTAGACATTTATGTAACTTACTAAGTGGTCCCCCACACAGATTCATCACGGTGCTCCAGCACCTCACTGAGTACTTTCCAGGTGGGATTAGCCAAGGTAAGATACCAACATGAAATTGGAGGGTGTGAGGAGTGTTTCTCCACTGCTCCTTCCTTGCTATACCACCGCCTCTCTGGCAGTAGCTGTGTTCCTAGACTCTCACTGGGCCCCTCCTCCAAGGTTCCTGTCCTGCCTGGACTTCAGAAACACAAATTTGTCTCCTGTGAACTTCTTGCTGTGCTGTTTCTGTGTGCTTTGTCATCTCATTTGTTCGCATAACCATGCCCACATGTTTTTCAGCAGTCTCTCCATATGATCCATTTAGACTGAATTCTCTTTCCTGCTGGGTTCCTAACAATTACATTTTAAAATCCATGTATGTCATGATTTCTAAGCCTCACCCTAACCCTGCAAGGCATTACTAACATTATTAACCTATTTACAGATAAGCACATATGCCCTAGACAATATATCCCAAGTCACACACCTAGTGAGTCACAGAGTTGGGATTAAAACTTTTTCCTGTTTTCATTTAAATTTGTAAACAGATCCTCCTTCCAAAGACTAATTTTATTTAAATATAAATAAGACTTTCATGTCAGCTGTCTTATGAGCATATTGATTAAGTGTAAGCCCTTATTTTGAAATAGAATTTGTTGAAATTCACAAAGAAATTGTGGAGTTGCTATTCTAAAAACACACAAAGACCTACCCCCCACTCTCACTTTAAGACCTCTCCCACCTCCATGTGTACTTCTTACCTCTAGTTCTGAAAAGGCAACCTTCTCTGCCCTCCTTAAGGCTTTGTGATTATCAATGTGAAGAGCACCGTCCTGCTGCCCTGCAGGTGCTGGACCTGCAGCACCACAGACGCGGCTGCCGGGCTGTGACGTCGGGGCCCAGAGGAAGTGGGTAGTTCTACCCTCAGTGCTCAGAACAGTGGGCACTAAGGATGGTTGGTAGCCTGACATTCCTGGAGAAAAAAAGAAAAAGGAAAAGGAGCACCTTCCTATTTTTAATGTTGCATCAATCTCTGCACCTTGTAGTTTGAGGAGGGAGGGACGCTGTCAGGCTTTACGGCATACACTCTTTACTGCATTTGAAAGGTGAAGGGTGTTGGGACTAAGGTGTTGCATATATTAGCAACATGATTTCAGCGAGGAAGAGAGAGGGGGAGAGAGAGAGAAGCATTAATGATGAGAGAGAATCATGGCATGCCCCGCACTGGGGACCAAGCCCCAACTTGGGGCATGTCCTGTGCTCTGACCTGGAATGGAACCGTTGACCTCCTGTTCAACCACTGAGCAACACCAGCCGGGCTGGCTGGTCCTTTTAAATTTTCTATCTCCATGTTTATGTTTCCTATCTTTTTTGATGATGTTCTCTCTGAGTTAATCTATTCTTTCCGTAAATTCACTGAGCATTCTTTTTAAAAAATATATTTTATTGATTGTTTACAGAGAGGAAGGGAGAGGGATAGAGAGTTAGAAACATCAATGAGAGAGAAACATAGATCAGCTGCCTCCTGCACATTCCCTACTGGGGATGTGCCCGCAACCAAGGTACATGCCTTTGACCGGAATCGAACCTGGAACCCTTGAGTCCGCAGGCCGACGCTCTATCCGCTGAGCCAAACCAATTAGGGCGACTGAGCATTCTTATAACCAGTGTTTTGAATTCTGCATCTGGTAGGTTGCTTGTCTCCATTTTGTTTAGTTCTCTTTCTGGACTTTTCTCTTTGTCTTTCATTTGGGATGTGTTTCTCATCTCCTCCCTTTGGCTTTCTCCCTGTGTTTGTTTCTATGCATCAGGTAGAGCTGGTTTTGGTAGGGTGGCCTTAGGCAGCAGGTGTCCTGTGGGACCCAGTGCACAGCCTCCTCTGTCATCCCAGCAGGAAGCTCTAGGTACTCCTTCCCCATCCCCATCCTCCCGTGTGGGCTCTGTGCACCCTCCTGTTGTAGTTGAGCCTTGACTGCTGTTGGTACGTCAACGGGAGGAATGGACCCCAGGCCGTCAGGTGTGAGGACCATTGGAGACTACAACAGAGGAGATGCTGCGCAGGGGCCCACCTCACAGAGCAGAGCTCACTTCCACAGGACTCTGGTGCCCAATGAGTCTCTTACCTGTTGCTCATAAAGGTGGTTGGGTGGTGCGTGGGTGTCGTCTGAAGCTGTGCACTGGGTGCAGTGGTTCTGGAGCCTCCTGGGAGGTGCAGGCCAAGGACAGCTGCTGCCGGTGCCCTGCTTGGGGCCACCATCATGAGCTACAAAGAGACTGGCAGATGGTTACCGCTCATGCTGGGCTGGAGGTGCCAGGGAGAGGCTGAGCTGCAAACTGAGGCTAATATCTAGGAGTGGAATTGCCGATTCATTGGGGTAATTATTTAGCATCAAGAGATAGAACTGGAGAGCATTGTGCTAAGTGAAACAAGCCAGTCACAGAAAGATAAATACCTCATGATTTCACTCATTTGTGGGATATAGAGAACAGCATAGACTGATGAACAGGGACAGATCCAAAGACTGAGAAACAGCGATCAGAATATTAATCCTCAGAGGGAAAGTAGGGGTGGGAGGGGCAAGGGGAAGAGATAAACCAAAGGACTTGTATAAGCCAAACCAATGGACATGGACAACAGGGGGATGAGAGCATGAGTTGGGGTGGGGTGGGGGTGGGGCAAGTGGGTGTGTGTGTGAGGAAACATTTGTAATACCTTAACTAATACAGAATTTTTTTTAAAAAAAAGATAGTGCCAAAAAGTTTTCTAAAGCAGTGTACCACATTTGCACTCCCATCAGCAATTGTGAGAGTTTAGAAGGCCTGCATCTTCAAATGGTAAGTTTGGTGTTGAAAACTAAGCTGTGTTTGTTCACTGCTGTATCCCCATAGGACCCATATCCTTTGATAAATGAACGATTTTTATCTTTATACTTTTTGCACATAATCATAGGAACATTCCAACTGATGTGGCAGGGAAATGAGATGTAAGGAGCCTGGGCCCTTCACACTACGAACCACTATAACCTCCTGGGCTACCTACATTAGAACAGCTGCATGACAGCAAAGAGAATTCTGTCTCTGTAGAAGCTTCTGTGATTTTTTTTTGCTTTTTCCTATAGCTAAACTTCTGTACTAAGGTTTAGTTTGAACCGTTTGAAAGTGCCATTTTTTTGTGAATCAAAAATTGTCAAATATCATTAACTTGATATAGTTCAACGTAAAAACACACAATCATTTGATCATTATTTTGCACCCACTGTCCGCAGAAGCGTACTGTGAAAGTAGAGAGTGTTTTAGGGAAGATGCAAAGATGACTCAGACACGGTGGAAAAATACTCTCAGTACAGAACACAGGATAATGAGCAGGTGCTTGATAACTTAGAAATTATTCAGATTCTGTCTGTTGAAAAGATTGATCCCTTTAGTTAAGACCTCCTGAGTTAGCATGTAAGATATTTTCACTCTAATTAGCTGGAAGGCAGCCATCTTAGCAGCCAAATATATCAATGGTTGGCCTTGAGGTTTGACCTTGGGTGGTATTTTCACGTGCATTTGATGTGAATGGCTCACCTACCTGCATTGTGTCCTGTACCACTGATGATGCTGTCAAGGGACTGTTTAGAGCTGGCCATGGTACTTTAAAAAGGGCTACTTTTATTTTCTTGTATTTTCCAATGAGCCAACTTAGTGCTTTATGTTTTCAATCCTCCTTTAGAATAGATAGCAAAAAGAGGATCCACGTATATACTCCGCACATCTATTTGAGCCAAATGGGGAAGTGAAAACCTGGTACATAACATATATTTCCTTTGGTCACATGCAAGTTTGCTAAAAAGGTGCCCCAGATCACAGGTGGAGACAAAATTACGAAGTATTTTGCTCTTCTCTGACTGGCTTATTTCAGTTAGTGTAATGTCTTCAAGGTTCATCCATGTTGTCCCATTTGCAGAATTTTCTTACTTCTTTGTATTTTAAGGCAGACTAATATTCCATTGTATGTACATACCCACATCCTTATTCATTCATCCGTTGATGGACATTTAGGTTGTTTCCACATCTCGACTGTTGTGAATAGTGTTGCAATGAACATGAGCGTGTAGACATCTCTTTGCGATCCTGATTTCGGTTCTTTTGGATAAATACCCAGAAGTGGGATTGCTGGATTATTGAACCTACATTGGCTGTTGCTGCCTCGCTTCTGCTCTTTTTTTTCCTTTCTGCTCTCCTATTCTGTTACTCTGCCGTTATGTTCCTTGACTCTTTTCTGTATGTGCTCATAAGATAAAATTAAATTATACTTTTTGTTTACTATATTACTGAATAGTTTATGTATCCTTTCAATTTATAAAGCCAGTAAAAATGGACAGAACCATGTTTAAAACATGGCTCTTCCAAATTACTTGTTGTTTAGTTAGGGAGAAGCCATTTATTTTTTGTAAATTTCACTTTCCTCGTTTGTAAAACACTTAAAGGATTATGGAAAAGATTAGTAGAGCCCTGACTGGTTTGGGTCAGTGGTTAGAGTGTTGGCCTGAAGACCGAAGGGCTGCGGGTTTGATTCCTGGTCAAGGGCACATACCTCAGCTGCAGGCTCGATCCCAGGCCCAGTTGGGGCGAGTGTGGGAGGCAACCAATCGATGTGTCTCTCTTACATCTATGTTTCTCTCTCCCTCCTCTCTCTCTCTCTCCCTCTCCCTCCTCTATCTCAGTCTCTCTCTCCCTTCTCCCTTTGGGGGCCAGGGGATGAGCCTTGTCTTCTGAGCTCTACTCTCTAAAAAGAATCAATGGAAAAATTATCCTCTTATGAGGATTTAAAAAAAAAGAAAAATTAGTAGATGATGCAAGCACAATGTCTAAGCACAGAGCCTGAGATACAGCATAACTTCTCCATACATTGCAGGTACTATTTTTTTAAATCGTGTAAGCTGAGCCTGTTGCATTTTCTTAGAATAAATGAACTTAATTGGCTTTTTACTTGCATGTGCCCTTCTATGGATTTTTCATTTCTGCAAGCCACGGGATTTCTTTTATATTATGCCCTTCTCTCCCCCCTTCCACTGGTTTTCAAACAGTAAGTTTTTAGAAAATGGTTATGGAATGGATGTCTTCAGTCTGATCTATAGTTAAGTTTCCTCTTTAAGAATAGTTAGTTTACAATTATGAATGTGACACATGTTCATTGCTGAAATGCACCTATATTCCATTAACTAGGGATAGCCACTCTTTAAATATGTACACACCCTATACCATATGACTCTGGTTTTATTGGGAAGGAACGAAATGAAAAACATTGAGATTATAGAGACCATAGTTGTTGGGTTTTTTTGCTTTATTTTTTTGGTGTTAGGCGCTTGTAGAATGTGGTTTTCATGGCTGCAGTAGGGATGGACCATTGCCTGAAGCACATTCCTCTGACTGGGCTCCTGGAATTCGAGGGATGGCCTCAGGCAGCCTCCATGTGCCAGATATTTCTGACAACACGCCTAGAAGTGTTCTGAGTCAATGGCTGCTGCTGCTGAGCCGGGCAGGAGGATTTCTGGATCTCACCAAGCATCAGGAGGGGGGAGGGAGCCTACCAGATGTTTCTCAAGTTGGCTTCGAGGGGCCTCGTTGGCACTAAGTGAACAGAAACGCAAGACAATCTCTATGGAAGAGGAGAGCCCTTGTTCACCCAAAGGCGCCTGTGCCCTAGCCCCCGTGTGTGCTGCCCGCGTATTCCTGCCTGTGCTGACTCCGATCCTGTTAACTGGCCCTGGACTAGTTCCTGTTTAAGAATCCAGCCTGAAAGCAGAGGGCCGATTTCAGCAGCCTGCCTCTCCCTCAGCCTTGTAATTTGATGATTAGCCTCTTCTTACCAGTCATCTTACCTTTCAAGTGAGTGAGGTTGGTGCCAAGAGCCGATGGGTCTTTTACCAAAGCTTGGCTTTTGCTTGAAATAATGCTCTTGGCTTCATGATTATTGATTATTGATGACATACGGCCCAGTTCATACAGTAACAAGAAGAAAATACTCTAAGCTGCCCGTTACGTGGCTGAGAAAGCACACTTAACCTTTCTCGCCACCTGCCTTTCTGCAGGAACGTTCCTCATGTAGGCTTGCCAGGGGAGCTGGAAAGATTGAGGGAAAATGGTCCTGCCATGATTTTGATCGCCGACGCATGCGGGCGTGTGGATTAAAAGGATTTGCTGCTGAAGCATTTTTATTTTGCATAAGAGAGAGGCAAGCAGAACACTGTAATCTGCTGGTCACAGCATCTAGTGACCAGGCCTTCCCCTTGATTTATTTGGATGTGGTCCTCATCTCTGGGTCTCTGGTTTGATGTCGGTATTGATAATCGGTGTTGGTAGTGACAATTAGTGGCATCAGTTTATTGGGGGATGGAGGAGATACATGACAGAGGTAAGACTATCAGCCTTTCTTTTTTTTTTAAATCTGGGGGTATTGGGAGTGCTGATCAGGATAATAGTTATAGCAATTGCTACAGAATGGAAAAGCCTGGACAGAGCTCAGAGTGAAAAATTAGGAAGACAGGGAGCTACTCAGTGAAGAAGAGGTGGAAGAAGGAGGTAAGAGAGGAAATTTATAATTTAATTTTCACAACAGTATTGGAAGATAGAGAGCTTTACACTTATTTTTATAGATGAGACCATCAAGGTGCAGAGAGATAAAGTGGCAAATAGTAAGAACAGCTGGTGTGACCTTGAGGTGGCATCTAGGAAGGCGGCCCATGGATACATGCTCAGACTCCCACAGTCCTGCACACCTTCCAGCTCATGTCTTATGCAAGCCAACACAGGAGCTGTGACCGCTGATTTTATGAGTGGCAACAAAAAATTGCTGCTCTATATCAGTTTTTTTAAAATATATTTTTATTGATTTTTACAGAGAGGAAGGGAGAGGGATAGAGACTTAGAAACATCGATGAGAGAGAAACATCGATCAGCTGCCTCCTGCACACCTCCTACTAGGGATGTGCCCGCAACCCAGGTACATGCCCTTGACTGGAATCGAACCTGGGACCTTTCAGTCTGCAGGCCGACGCTCTATCCACTGAGCCAAACTGGTTTCGGCTATATCAGTTTTTTCACCAAAGCAGAAGATAAAAGAAAGTTCTGTTTTTTAAGTAATTTTCATAATGCTTTATAAATAGAGTTTTTAGTAGATTTAATGTTTGTAACATTAGAAATTAGTCTCACAAAAGCCTAGATATTGCAAGTGTTAGATCCTTTAGTGGTATATGCAATTAAAAAAAAATCCATTACCAGGAAAATGGTGCAAGTTCCTCCTTGTAGCATCTGGATAGACACCCTGCACTTTCATTTTATTGTGCAGCCATGGAAATAGATGACTTAGTAGACACTAGAACATTCTCCAAAGATAGAAACAAAATCTCTTGGTTTCTCTCAATGCAGCTAGTTCTTGCTTCACTGGAGGCCCTAATGTCTTCAGAAAGGGCCGTCTCATACTGCTGCGTTTGACTACTATAGCCTCTTGCATGCTGGCTTGAAACACTGCATAAACATACTCTGCTTTCAAAAATTGAAATGAATCATTAATATATAACCCAATGTACATGTAAGTGTTGTAGCATTTTGGGTGTTCTGCTTTGGGAATTTCTTACAGTGGAGTTTATGACTACTAGTAAGAAAATGAAATCACACCTGTCAGAATGACTATCATCAATAAGTTAATAAACAAATATTAGTGAGGATGTGGAGAAAAGGGAACACTCGTGCACTGTTGGTGGGAATGCAGATTGGTACAGCCACTATGTGGAGGTTCCTCAAAAAGTTAAAAATGGAATTGCCTTATAACCCAGCGATTCCACTTCTGGGTATATATCGGAAGAAATCCAAGACACTAATTCTAAAGAACCTATTCACTCCTGTGTTCATTGCAATATTATTTACAATAGGTAAGATATAGAAGCAACCTGAGGTCCTGTCAGTAGATGAATGGTTAAAAAAATTGGTGGTACTTATATACAGTGGAATGTTACTTGGCCATAAAAAAATAATGAAATCGTACCATTTGTAACAATATGGATGCACCTAGAAGGTAATTATGCTAAATGAAATATGTCAGACAGAGAAAGACAAATATATATAATTTCCCAAATGTGTAATCTAAAGAACAAAATAAACAAGCAAACAAACTCATAGATGCAGAGAACAGACTGATGGTTGCCAAGTAGGAGGGGGATTACGGGGCTGGGTGAAAAAGGTGAAAGGATTAAGAATTACAAGTTGGTAGTTACAAAATAATCATGGGTTGTAAAGGCCAGCATAGGGAATATAATCAATAACTGTAGGATGCCACATGGGTACGAGAAATATCAGGGAGACCACTTTGTAAAGCATTGGATTGTCTGACCACTATGTTGTACACCTGAAACTAATACAAAGTAATAGTGAATGTGAACTGTAATTGAAAGATAAAATTTAAAATAAAAATCCTTTTTAACAAAAGGAAATGAAGTGACTTTAAATGCTGGCTAGATTCTTTGGGCAGCTTCTATAATTATTTGGGAACTTCAGAAATTAGTAGTGAAATTGAAAAAGTTTCAGTTGGTAGGATTCAGGACTTTTTTTGAATGTGTCACTTTTAAGTCACTATTCCATCAATAAATAGTTACTGAGCCTTTTTGGACACCTCACTGCATAGTGGTTGTCATGGGAATCAGTGCCATTTGGAACAGTCAGGGCAGTGCAGTGATTACAAGTATGGGGTTTCCCAAAGGAATTGAAAATAGGTGTTCCAACAAAAAGTTATCCATGAATATTCATAGCAGCATTAGTCACAATAACCAAAGGTAGAAATCAACACAAATGCCCATCGATGGATGATTGGATAAACAAAATGTGGTGTACACATGCATTGGAGTATTATTCAGTCTTAAGAATGGAAATCCTGGAGGCTCTCTCTATGGAGTATGTCCACACCTTTCCCACCCACTTCCCTCCCGATTCCGGTCAAGGGAAAAAAACTATGTGTTCTGAGACATGCTACAACATGAATGAACCTAGAAAAGATGCTAAATGAAAGAAGCCAGATTAAAAAACCATTTATTGGGTGAGTCTCTCTATATGAAATATTCAGAATAGGCAAATCCATGCAGTTAGAAAGCACATTAGTGATTGCCAAGGGCTGGGGGAGGAAGGAATGGGGTCTCATTGCTTAATGGGTTCGTTTTCCTTTGGGGGCTTGAAAATGTTCTGGAACTAGGTAGTGGAGATGTTGGCACATGGTATGAATGTATTTAATGTCACCAAATTGTCCATTTCAACTAGTTAACATGGTGAATTTCATGTTCTGTGAATTTAACACAATTTTTTTAAAAAGCAACAAAACAAAAACCAAAAGTATGGGGGTTGGAGTTGGACTGACCTGGGTTTGAGTCTTGGTTCTACCATTTATTTCTTACTGTGTGAGCTTGCGTGTGTTATGCAATCTTTGAGTTTCTGTTTCTTCACTTCTTCTCTTTTTCTACACCACCCAGTTGTGAGGATTACGTGAGATAGGACATATAAGGGAGAGTGATAGGCCTGTGGTGATGAAGCTGTTTTTAGTGAGGTTAGGTTGCAAGTACTCAAAATAGCAATGTAGCCCTGGCCAGTTTTGCTCAGTGGATAGAACGTCGGCCCATGGACTGTAGAGTCATGGGTTCGATTCTGGTCAAAGGCACGCGCCTCCCTTGCAGGTTTGATACCCAAGCAGGAGGCAGCCAATCGATGTGACTCTCTCATATAGATGTTTCTCTCCCTGTCTCTCCCCCTCTTTTCCATTCTCTCTAAAAATCAATGGAAAAATATCCTCGGGTAAAGATTAATAATAACAACAAAAAGCAATGTAAATCCCAAAAGGAATATTGATATTGGCTCAAAATTCTAAAATAAAAAGAGGTGTTAAATACATTCTTCTTTTAGGTTTCCATGGAGAGCTAGTGTGACCTCCAAAGACCCTTAGAAAGCACTAGAAATCTTTGCTAAAGTCTCCCAGAAGGGTGCCAAAGGGTGATGGGGGGTGAGTACATTGAATGATACACCGCAGAATGTTCTGGAGGTGTTTTTCACCTCATCTAGTATTTCCCATTATCCCATTTACCATGGTGGTCTGGCCCCCTAAAAACTCTATTTAATCTTCCTCTTGCCTTATTGCTCCACACCCAAACTTCAGTCCCTGCTCCTCCGTTGTCTCCTCACCTTTCCTGTCTGGCTTCCCTCTCTCACCCTGGCTTCCCTGCATAGCTTTCTCACTGGGTACCACCTTGACCTCTGTCTAGGCTGCTTCAGTTTTATAGCAATACCTACCCTGAGCAGTAGCCCCAAAGAGGAAAAGTATCATTTTATCCCCGTCACAGGACATTTCTATTCATGTGGTAAATGTCCTTCATTAATCCCCACTATTCCTATTAGTAAAATGAGTCCTCTGTGAATCCTTTGCCACTTTTATGAAGGATGGAGAAGTATTACTAAATGAAAATGCTAATCTAATTTGACTTGTACCTCTAAGTGGAGAAAACCATTAGATAAAAATGAAAGAAAATGCTATTCCTATAGACAGAAGGAGATGAAAAGAGGAAGGAGGAAAGATTTGAACGGCTCTCATTTGCTTTAGGCAACAAAGTCAGTCCTCATGGGCCCATCGAAAGGTGAAGGGTGAATGTAGTTCATGTGAGGTGGAGATTTTATTCTGGAGTTCCTGGTAATAATAATCCTAAGAGCTAGCCCTTGGGTGATGATCTCATTCAGATCTCAGGAATCTTAGGGGCAGGTACTGAGGAGACGGAGGCTCTGGGAGGTGAGGTGACCTTCTCAGCTCATGAACAAAATGTGGCTGAGGCAGGAGTTCAGTCCAGGCCACAGGACTCAGATCCCATGCTCTCCAACACTTGAAGGTTCATCTACCAGCCGTGGTCTTCATAAATGACCGCATTGACCCCTTCCGGATATGTGCAGGGGCATTTATTTACCTAATGTTGAAGCTTTCTGGAAATTCACTTAACTTCTTAATCAGCACAGTATATGATTCTCGTGCTGAGCTAACGTCTTCTGCCATATAACCTAAGTCCTTTATGCTCTGTCCTTTATCCACTGAAAAGTCATTGCCCGTCTCACATTGCACACTTACCTACTCCGTGAGAGTTGTTGAAGCCTGTAGCTCTTCCTTATTTTTGTTTTCAGGATGAGATCAGGGCCTGAGTACCACTGAGCTGGACTTGGTAGCACCTTTTGCGATGAATAGTCTCAGGGCGGTGTCTCAGAGACGACTGGGCTGAGTGAACGGGGACAGCTGGAGCTGTGTGAGGCTCGGTACTGGCTCTGAGATGTCACACTGGGTTTGATGAGCCCCTGGCATGTTGGGTCTCAGCTCCTGTGTGGTGGATAGATAGAGGCCTGACTTTAATTACTCCATAGTAGTTTGGGGCTATAGAAATCAACCACCATACTCATTTTAGGCCACCATGGAAGTGCATACATTCTTAGCTGTAATTACAAAATGGTTTATTACGAAAATGGTTTAGGCACTAGAAAGAATCTGGCTCTCATGGAATCCAAAGGAAGTTGAGAAAATAGAAAAGAATTTCAAAATTGGTTTGAGTAGCCTTCTCTTTTGCTTTCGAATTCTGAGACATGACAGTGTGTTTTTAATGTGATATTTTGTGTGATTATTTTCTGCCTTATTTTATTTTGACATAATTTTGTAGAAAAGTTGTAAAGTGGCACAGTATTCAAAACCAGGAAACCGATGCAGTACTGTTATCCAACCCATAGACCTGGTCCGGGCCTCGCCAGGTGTGTCCTGCAGAGCCCTGCATATTTTCAGTCTCCTTTGAGCTCCGGCAATCCTAGCCTTTCTTTGTATCAGGATGCTGGCGGTTTTGGACTCCCGGTCAGTTATGTTGGAGGACGCCCCTCGGTGTCGGCATGCTGTTTCCTGGGATTCGCTGATATTGGCAGGAACACCGCAGAAGTGATGTAGTGTTCTCAGGGTGCTGCGTCAGGCCTTGGAGATTGTAGTCAACACAATAGTGTTGATCCACATCCTGATTTCTGGAATCTGTGAATATGTATTGTATCTGGCAGAAGGGACCTCACAGATGTGATTAAGTGAAGGATATTGAGATGGGGAGACTGTTTTGGAATATCCAGGTGGGCCCCATGGCCTCACAGGGGTCCTTATAAAAGAGAGAGGGAGGCAGGAGAGGCAGGAGAGGCAGGGCAGGGGATGTGACAAAGGAAACAGAGGTTGGAGTGATGTAGACCCTTAGCTAAGGAAACCTGTAGAAGCTGCAAGGCCTTAGAGCCCCCGGAAGGATGCAGCTCCCGACACCTTCGTGTTAGACCAGTGGTGGCGAACTTTTTGAGCTCGGCGTGTCAGCATTTTGAAAAACCCTAACTTAACTCTGGTGCCATGTCCCATATAGAAATTTTTTGATCTTTGCAACCAGGGTAAAACGAAGACCTATATTTTTGATATTTATTTTATGTATTTAAATGCCATTTAACAAAGAAAAATCAACCAAAAAAATGAGTACGCGTCATAGGTTCGCCAACACTGTGTTAGACTAACAGAACCCATTAGCTTTATCCTTCCAACCTGTTTCCTTTGTCTAGACTTCTGTCTTTCAGAACAAATAATGGATTTGTATTACCTTAAGCCACTAACTTTGTGACAGTTTATTATAGCAGCAGCAGGAAACTGTACAGCGAGCTGCCTCGAAAGCTGGACTCCTGAGGTGATTTGGAGAAGGTCTGAGGAAGGGGGCCTGGTGATCGGGACGGGCCTCTGTAGCCCTTGGGATCGGGTGTCCCATCCTCCTGCTGGGCTCTGCGGCACAGTCCACTGTTGGTCAGCACAGTGGTCCTGGTCACCCTCATATATCTGGTTCTTCTTAACATTTTCCATGATGGAGAACGTGAGCAGGGCTAAGATGAACAATGGGTTCCAGAGACTTGTTGCTGCCTTCATCTGGGTTTTCTTTCCTATCTATGTAGAAAATTTGCCAGTAGTTTTGCATTGATACTTGCAGGTTATCACTTTTGCTTTTGGGATCTAAGCAATCCACAGGGTCCTCGTAGCTTTCTGGGTTTTTTTGGTTGGATGTTAGGATGAGAGGGGATTCGAGAAGACGAGGAGCATGCTTGCTCTCTGTGAGGAACTATACTTTTTCTTCTTGAGAGTTGTCAGCAGTGTGCAGAGGCGCTAGGATTAGCCCATATTCCAAAAGTGGAAGCAGAGACCCACAGGGCTAGAGTCACTTGCACAAAGTCACACAGTGGAGCTGGGGTCTCAAGGCAGGGCCGTGGGCTTCTGAGGTCCTGGTCTCTCCACTGTACCTCCTGACCTCAGAGAAAGGGGATTATGCTAATGTTTTTAATCCAGCAAACATTTAATGAGCAGTGCTGTGCTCGACACGGCCAGGGTTTGAGAGAATAAAAATATGATTAAGAGACAGCTTGGATTTCAACTGTCTTATAAATTTGACTTTTAGAGCATACCTTTGAGTGCCCCGGCCATGAAAAGAATAACTTTGATTATCAAAGGGCCCTTAACAAAATGGAGTTTAAGTTGGATTAAACAAAGACAAAAAAATGAATTTAAGTCGGAAGTATGGCAGAGGTCTCTGGCCCTGTCAGCCAAGGGAGGCTGAGGCTGCTGTTAATGGGGTATTAGTTTAGCAAATTCGGACAAAGGAATGCAGACCCCTGCTTCTGCAGGACCAGTGCTTCCAGTAGTGTCGGGAGGAGCTGTGGGGACATCTCTCGCTACGGGAGGGGGGCCTGTACTGGGGGCTGTGAACTGTGCCTTGGCGTTTGGGTGCCTAGACATTCTCTCTTCACTTCCATCACAGCAGAACGGGTTTTGGCTGGGCATGGCCAGCAAGGTGCCCCGTGCTGACAGTGGGGAAAGCTGCCCTGGCGCTGGGGAGGAGGCCACTGGATGACAGGAGCCTCGAGAGAGAACAGTCTCCTGCTAATGAGCTTCAAGGAAAAGATGAAAATCGCCATAATGAGCCAACGTTTCTAATGGCCTTTGAATAACGGCCATTTGGTAGAAGAACGTGCTGTACCTTTGGCTCAGTGTCAGCCTGGGGAGCATTTGTCCAGGGTGGTACCTGTCCCTTTATAAGCGTCTTCATGTTTTATTCAGATTGCCTTTTACCAAGATTGAACAAAGAACGCGTAGCCCGAGCTCACGGGTGAAAATAGATACAAAAGCCCCATATAAAAATGTTGACAAACAGAATTTAGAAGAGCATGAAAGGAATGGATTATCCTCTACCAGTAGGATTTGTCTCTTAAGTGCAGGATGGTTTAATATTTAACATAGCTTTTAATATGTTATATTGGACAATAGGGAATTACCATGTTTTCTAGGTAAAAAAATGGTAAAGATTGGCATTTTCCTATGGTTCATTGTAAAAATGTAGCCAATCAATAGGTAACAATTCAGTAGGTATATAAAAGTATATGATAAAATTCAGCACTCATGATCAAAATAGCCTTCCTTCCATGATAAAAAAAAAATGATAATGTCAATCTGATAGTGAATATCATAGCCATTCTATTTAAAATCAGGAATATGAAAAGGATCCCCTAGTTAATAATATTATTTAATGTTGGTCTAGTATTTCTGGCTAATTCAAATAGATATGAAATAGAAGTAATATTATAACATGAATGTGACATGATTAACAGCTACAAAGACAATTTTAAATATTTAACTAAAACTTATACAACTATTTAAATTATTCAGTGACAAATTTAGTACATTAGTACATATGAGACAAAGAAACAAAATTACTGTTTTGTCATTAATATTTAGAAGATACAGTAAGAAAAAATATTCTAACATGACAAAAAATATAACTCTGGGCAATCGTACTAAGCAATGCGTGGGAATTATATAAAGAAAATTATATACTGAGAGTCATAGCTATTAGCTAAGTGATGGATAAAAGGATCTTAATGCATAGAGCTATGTACTGTGCTCTTTTAGAAGGACAATGTTTTAAGGATGGCAACACTTCCCAGGTTAATCTCAATTTTAAAAAAATCCTAGAAGAATATTGTCAGACAGGAGTACATATGAAGTTTTGGATTAGTATCAGAGGACTCCTCTTCATATTTAATATAAAGGTAAAATAACTAAAACAATGGGGCATTTGTTAAATCTATACACAGGTTAGATTAGAAAACAAATCTTCATGGAATCATCATATGATAAAGGGGAACACTCTGAAAATATATGAAAGGCATAGTCATCAATAGTCGTAGAAAAAGTAGCTAATGGGTGAGGTCGTGAATTATGTAAGTCATCATTATACATATAGTTATATTATAAAAAACTTTTCGGATGGATGAAATATAAAAATGAAATCAGATAAGAATATAAAAATTAAAGATGGATATTTAACAGAATCTGTGAAGAGCATGAAGTTTTTAAACATAAAAGCAACAAAACAATCACATAGTTTTGATCACATAAAAATTTAAATGTAAGTTTGTTTAAAATGTATGAAGCAATATTAAAAAATAACTAAAAAATGTCATTTGCAACATATGATACTACTACTACCATCCACCTTTGAACAACATGGGTGCAAACTATGCAGGTCCACTTATATGTGGATTTTTTTTTTCCGATTGACCTTTGCAGTTCAAACCTGTGTTGTTCAAGGTGGCTGGGAATCTGAGTATGCTGAGGGCTGACTGTAGTTACACCCGGATTTTTCACTGCAAGGGAGTTTGGTGCCCCTAATCTCAAACTGTTCAAGGGTCAACTGTACATCAAAAGGTCTTATAAGCTAAAGTGACTTCTTTAAAATTAAAGTGAATTATTTAAAATTAAAGTGCACAATGGGGTCTTAAACTGAATTATTTAAAATACTCTAGCAGGGAGATGGACCAATGACTAGCTTAGATGGTTCTTAAAAGCAGCAATAAATGTGATTTAGAAAGATATGAAAAAGGTCAGATTAATTGGTAATAAAAGAAATGCATTTAAATTTGGATTTTCCTTCTCAAATAAAAAGGAAAATGAAAACAACTCATTACTTGTTGGTGAGGGCCAGGTCAAAAGATCACTCTCCCAAATTCCTGGTTTGGTGTGCAGTCCCTAAAAATGTTTCCAACCTTGATTCAGTAATTCCACTTTCAGGAATACATTGCAGTAGTTCCCTCCTCATCTGGCTGTACTTTCCAAGACCCTGAGTAGACTGCCCTTACGTGACATTCGGCGTGCAGATGTTTTTGTTTACCTGGGGTGGGCAAACTTTTTGACTCGAGGGCCACAATGGGTTCTTAAACTGGACCGGAGGGCCGGAACAAAAGCATCGATGGAGTGTTTGTGTGAACTAATATAAATTCAAAGTAAGCATCATTACATAAAAGGGTACGGTCTTTTTTTTCAATAGTTTTATTCATTTCAAACGGGCCGGATCCGGCCCCGTGGGCCGTAGTTTGCCCACGGCTGGTTTAGCCCATTTAGTGTTAGTTTTTCAAAACCACGCATTTGAATGTCAGGAGATCCCACATCATAACCCGGAGCTCAGATTTCTCTAGAGAAATATAAAGAAGGTGTAATACTGGCCTGGAGCTCTCTCCTGGCAGCAAACTGCTGGAGCAGAACAGGTACGCCCTTTAGATGTGCTCTCTTCTCCTGTCCAGCTTCAGGCCGATCACCTACCTCTGCTGAGGCTCCAGTGTCTTTACCATAAAATGGCTAACAGTCACTACCTCACACATTGTCAGAGGGGATTACATGCACACAAAGTCTCTAGGACAATGTCTGATCTGAAGAAGATATGCAGTCAATGTGGCGGATTGTCCCCCAAAGAGCTAGTTTGTAGGGTTAAGTGAGTATGCTTCGGGAATGTGTTTTGGGGCCATCAGAAGGGATACTTGGAAAGATCTTGGAATTCACTGGGATCATACATGTGTCTTGTGTACAGACCTGGCAGAAACTTTGTCATCTTAGACTCCTCTCTCTCTCTTGCCTGACATCCAGTCCATCAATAAATCATGTCAGCTCTACTTTCAGAACATACCTGGAATTTGACCGCTCCTCACCACTCTCTCTGATCTAGGCCACCTTCATCTCTCACCGACTTATGGGACGAGGCTCCCAGCATGGCTTCCTGCTTCTGCCCTTGACCCTTACAAACTGTTCTCCACGGGACCACCAGAGTGTCAGGCCTCTGGTCAACACCCTCCAAAGGCTCCCCATGTCATTGGGGTAAGAGCTATTGTTCTCGCCATGTCCCATCAGCCCTCATGATCTGACTCTTCCTTATCTCTTTGACCTCATTTCCTACTACCTTATCCCCCTACCCCCACCTGCTCTCTCCACTTCTTGTTTTTTTCTTCTCTGGGTCTCTTATTGCATCTTGAGTATTTCTGCCATCTCACACTACATATTTTACTTACCTATATTATTATTTCTCTCGCCAGTTCCATATACGCTTTGGGAAGGAACTTTTGACTATGTGTTCTCTACTGTACCCCTAGTGTTAGCAGTACCTGGCCTTTAGTGGGTACCTCACAAATGTTTGTTGATGAAGAAATAAAAATTAATGAAAACATGTAACTAAGTAGCATCTAATGCGGCCTTCCTTTTTCCAAAGGGAAGTTGTAAAGTAATGCAGCAAATTAGCACTTGCTATTTTTTATAGAGGCCCCTGTGACAGAACAGAGAGTAATAAAGGGAAAATTATAGGTCCTTTAATATTTTTCCTTGATTAAATGTAAGAGCCACCCAGGAGCACTGCTTCTCAGCCCTCGGTGCTGAGGGCTCGCTCCCTTCGCACACACATTCACTGGGAGCTCCTGGAGCTTTTCTTCCAGAAAGAATGTCAAAGCAATTTAGTGGATAGGTTCTGCACCGAAATAGTAGATTCTGTTTCACCAGAGTGAAATGGATCCTTTTGGACATACAACAATAATGAAATGTTTGAGATGCTCCATGGTTTCTTTCCTCTAGAAAGCCTTTCATTTATATCATTTAGCCAACAGATTTATTATGTCCCTACTATGTGCCACGTGTTTTGTAAGCTATAAAGAGAAGGGTTAAAATGATGTCTGCACTTCAATAACGTGTAATTCATTAAGAGATAACGTAAGTCCATAAGCAATTGCAAGAGGAGGTAAGTACAATAAAAGAGATGCAGCTTTAATAGTCATTGGGGACTTGGGATATGCCAGGTACCATTCTCAGTGTGGGTCAAAGCACATGCTGTTACTTAATCAGCTGTGAGGCAAGTATTCCCACCTCATCGATTACTGAAGTGAGATACAGAGAGCTTAAAGTAACTGGGTCAAGATCACGCAGATAGGATCCTGCAGTGGGAGAAACCAAATATGAATCAAGGTCACTAGACTCCAAGGTCATTTGACCCCCAAAGGCATTTTTCTTTCCATTCAGACATGCTTGAGAAGGTGCCATGGTTTGTGAGGAAGGGAATATGTGCAGGGAAAAACCACAGAGAAAGTTGACTGTC